>NC_052148.1:6807866-7031719 GCF_902713615.1 Scyliorhinus canicula | reverse complement strand
TCTGACCGACACTGACCGACACTGTCCGACACTGTCCGACACTGACCGACACTGATCGACAATGACCGACACTGATCGACACTGTCCGACACTGTCTGACACAGACCGACACTGGCCGAAACTGACCGACACTGACCGACACTGACCGACACTGACCGACACTGTCCGACACTGTCCGGCACTGATCGACACTGACCGACACTGACCGACACTGTCCGACACTGTCCGACACTGTCCGACACTGACCGACACTGATCGACAATGACCGACACTGATCGACACTGTCCGACACTGTCTGACACTGACCGACACTGACCGACGCTGTCCGACACTGACCGACACTGACCGACAATGACCGACACTGACCGACACTGACCGACACTGTCTGACACAGACCGACACTGACCGACACTGACCGACACTGTCTGACACAGACCGACACAGACCGACACTGATCGACACTGACCGACACTGACCGACACTGTTCGACACTGACCGACACTGACCGAAACTGACCGAAACTGACCGACACTGTCCGAGACTGACCGACGCTGTCCGACACTGACTGACTCTGACCGACACTGTCCGACACTGACCGACACTGTCAGACACTGACCGACACTGACCGACACTGTCCAACACTGTCCGACACTGACCGACACTGACCGACGCTGACCGACGCTGTCCCACACTGTCCAACATTGACCGACACTGACCGACACTGACCGACACTGACCGACGCTGTTCAACACTGTCCGACACTGTCCAACACTGTCCGACACTGACCGACACTGACCGACACTGACCGACACTGACCGACGCTGACTGACGCTGACCGACGCTGACCGACACTGTCCGACACTGACCGACTCTGACCGACACTGACCGACACTGACCGACACTGACCGACACTGACCGACACTGACCGACACTGATCGACACTGACCGACGCTGTCCAACACTGTCCGACCTGACCGACACTGACCGACACTGACCGACACTGACCGACACTGACCGACACTGACCGACACTGTCCAACACTGAACGACAATGACCGACACTGATCGACACTGTCCAACACTGTCTGTCACTGACCGACACTGACCGACACTGATCGACACTGACCGACACTGTTCGACACTGACCGACACTGTTCGACACTGACCGACACTGTCCGACACTGTCCGACACTGACCGACACTGACTGACACTGACCGACGCTGTCCAACATTGACCGACCCTGACCGACCCTGACCGACACTGATCGACACTGACCGACTCTGACCGACCCTGACCGACACTGACCGACACTGATCGACACTGACCGACGCTGACCGACAATGACCGAAACGGATCGACACTGATCGACACTGACCGACGCTGTCCGACACTGAGCGACACTGAGCGACCCTGACCGACCCTGACCGACCCTGACCGACACTGTCCAACACTGATCGACGCTGACCGACACTGACCCACGCCGCATTGCCCTGACACACGCTGCCTGGCACTGACCCACCCTGCCTTGCACTGACCCACGCTGCCTGGCACTGACCCACGCTGCCTTGCACAGACCCACGCTGCCTTACACTGATGGACATTGTCTTATTCTGACGTATAGTCTTCTACTGGCCGACACTGACCGTTAATCAGTGATATTTGCAGACACTGAATGATACTGTCTTTGAAACAGTGATACAGACAGACCATCACTGATACTGAATCACACTGATAGACATCATTCTGACGCGAATCTCAGCCTGATTTCTAAACCCACGTGTTGGCCTCTTCATGATCACAGAATCTCATTTCATTTTTGTCTTTTTATTCTACAGCTACAACGACACTCGCAACTACCAAAGCTACCACAACGGAAAAAGGTTAGAACTCTCAGTGACCAAGCTCCATAACATTTAATCAGCTTCAATACATTATATAAAAATTAACAGAACAAATAAATTAAAAATGGAAAAATGTCAATCGGTTTTGGGATGTTGTGTTTGTATGTACGGGAGGTTATGTTGATAAAACACAAATCTCTGTTCATTGCAAGTGAAGGAACAATATCTTCGCTGGGATTCTCCCCCAATCGGTGGTGTGGGCCGGATCAGTGCCAAAGAAAAATGAAATGAAAATGAAAATCACTTAATGTCACGAGTAGGCTTCAATGAAGTTTGTGTGAAAAGCCCCTAGTTGCCACATTCCGGCACCTGTCTGGGGAGGCTGGTACGGGAATCGAACCGTGCTGCTGGCCTGCATGGTCTGCATTTAAAAGCCAGCGATTTAGCCCAGTGAGCTAAACCAGCCCCTGAGTGGCGTCAACCAGTCCGTCGTCCGGCCGCCCGCCAGTTGCAGAATCATCCGCTCTTCTGGAGGCTTGGCCGGCCCTGGCGTGGTTGGCGTCACGCCAAATGGCAGCAAATTGACTCCGCCGGCCGACGCGAGTTGGCGTATGCGCAGGAGCACCAGTGTGTTCTCACGCATACAGAGAACCACTGGCGTGATCGCTGTGCATGCGCTGGGCGTTTGTTCTCCACGCCAGCCATCGCCGAGCTTTACGCAGGCTGGCGCGGAGGGAAAGATTGCCCCCACAGGCATGCCCGCGGATCGGTGGGCCCCGAACGCAGGCCAGGTCACCGACAGGCTCCCGCCTCCGGGGCAGGATCATCCCGCGCCAACGCCACCCTCAGAGCCAGATCCCGCCAGGACCAGCTGAAAACGGGCTGCCACTCGGCCCATCGTGGCCTGGAGAATTGCTGGGGCCCACTGCCAACGGCCCTCGACCGGCGCGACGTGATCTCAGCCTCCCCCCAAACACCGGCGCCGGAGAATTCGGCAGCCGGCATTGGAGTGGCTGGGCGGGATTCATGCCGCACCCCGGTGATTCTCCGACACAGCGGGGGATCGGAGTTCCCTGCCCCTTATTCTGACAGACACTGGGCGGGATTCTTAGGAAACCGGCGGGGCGGGCAAGTCCGGCGCGAAGGAGAGGAGTGAACCACTCCGGAGTCGGACCAACACGAAGCTGAGAAATCCTCAGCACGTTCAGAGGATTGGCCGACGCCGGAGTGGTTTGCGGCAGGCGGCTGGCACGGAAGAGGTTTGGCAGCACGCCAACTGGTGTCGAAACCCTCCACCGACACTGACCGACACTGACCGACACTGCCCGACACTGACTGACACTCACCGACACTGATCGACACCGACCGACGCTGTCAGACACTGACCGACACTGACCGACACTCACCAACACTGTCCGACATGGACCAACACTGACCCTCGCTGTCCGAAACTGACCAACACTGTCCGACGCTGACCGACACTGACCGACGTTGTCCAACACTGTCCGACGCTGTCCGACACTGACCGACACTGACCGACGCTGACCGACGCTGTCCGACGCTGTCCGACACTGACCGACACTGGCCGAAACTGACCGACACTGACCGACACTGTCCGACACTGACCGACACTGATCGACACTGACCGACACTGTCCGAAACTGACCGACACTGACCGACACTGTCCAACACTGACCATCACTGACCGCCACAGACCGACACTGATCGACTCTGTCCGACACTGACCGACTCTGACCGACACTGACCGACACTGGCCGAAACTGAAAGACACTGACCGACACTGACCGACATTGACAGACACTGACCGATGCTGTCCAACACTGACCGACGCTGACCGACGCTGTCCGACGCTGTCCTTACACTGATGGACATTGTCTTATTCTGACGTATAGTCTTCTACTAGCCGACACTGACCGTTAGTCAGTGATATTTGCAGACACTGAATGATACTGTCTCTGAAACAGTGATACAGACAGACCATCACTGATACTGAATCACACTGATAGACATCATTCTGACGTATATCTCAGCCTGATTTCTAAACCCACGTGTTGGCCTCTTCATGATCACAGAATCTCATTTCATTTTTGTCTTTTTATTCTACAGCTACAACGACCATGACAACGACACTCGCAACTACCGAAGCTACCACAACGGAAAAAGGTTAGAACTCTCAGTGACCAAGCTCCATAACATTTAATCAGCTTCAATACATCATATAAAAATTAACAGAACAAATAAATTAAAAATGGAAAAATGTCAATCGGTTTTGGGATGTTGTGTTTGTATGTACGGCAGGTTATGTTGATAAAACACAAATCTCTGTTCATTGCAAGTGAAGGAACAATATCTTCGCTGGGATTCTCCCCCAATCGGTGGTGTGGGCCGGATCAGTGCCAAAGAAAAATGAAATGAAAATGAAAATCACTTATTGTCACGAGTAGGCTTCAATGAAGTTACTGTGAAAAGCCCCTAGTCGCCACATTCCGACGCCTGTCTGGGGAGGCTGGTACGGGAATCGAACCGTGCTGCTGGCCTGCTTGGTCTGCTTTCAAAGCCAGCGATTTAGCCCAGTGAGCTAAACGAGCATCTGAGTGGCGTCAACCAGTCCGTCGTCGGGCCGCCCGCCAGTTGCAGAATCATCCGCTCTGACTGACACTGTCTGACACTGACCGACACTGACTGACACTGTCCAACACGGACCAAGACTGATCGACACTGTCCAACACTGAACGACACTGACCGACTCTGACCGACACTGACCGACACTGACCGACACTGTCCGACGCTGTCCAACACTGTCCGACACTAACCGACACTGACCGACACTGACCGACACTGTCCAACACGGACCAAGACTGATCGACACTGACCGACACTGACCGACACTGTCCAACACGGACCAAGACTGATCGACACTGTCCAACACTGAACGACACTGACCGACTCTGACCGACACTGACCGACACTGACCGACACTGATAAACACTGACCGACACTGTCCGACACTGTCTGACGTTGTCCGACACTGACCGACACTGTCCGACACTGACCGACACTGACTGACACTGTCCGACACTGAACGACACTGACCGACTCTGACCGACACTGACCGACACTGACCGACACTGTCCGACGCTGTCCAACACTGTCCGACACTGACCGACACTGACCGACACTGACCGACACTGATAAACACTGACCGACACTGTCCGACACTGTCTGACGTTGTCCGACACTGACCGACACTGTCCGACACTGACCGACACTGACCGACACTGTCCAACACTGTCTGTTACTGACAGAAACTGACAGATAGTGTCCAACGTTGTCTGTTACTGACAGATAGTGTCCAACATTGTTACTGACAGATAGTGTCCAACAGTGTCTGTTACTGACAGACAGTGTCCAGCATTGTCTTTTACTGACAGATAGTGTCCAACATTGTCAGTTACTGACAGATACTGACAGATAGTGTCCAACATTGTCTGTTTCTGACAGATATTGACAGATAGTGCCCAACATTGTCTGTTACTGAGAGATAGTGTCCAACATTGTCTGCTACTGACAGATAGTGTCCAACATTGTCAGTTACTGACTGATACTGACAGATAGTGCCCAGCATTGTCTTTTACTGACACATAGTGTCCAACATTGTTACTGACAGATAGTGTCCAACATTGTCCTTGACTGACAGATAGTGCCCAACATTGTCTGCTACTGACAGATAGTGTCCAACATTGTCTGTTACTGACAGATAGTGACAGATAGTCCCCAACATTGTCTGTTACTGACAGATATTTTCCAACATTGTCTGTTACTGACAGATAGTGTCCAACATGGTCTGTTACTGACAGTTAGTGTCCAACATTGTCTGTTACTGACAGATAGTGTTACATAAGAACATAAGAACATAAGAACTAGGAGCAGGAGTAGGCCATCTGGCCCCTCGAGCCTGCTCCGCCATTCAATTAGATCATGGCTGATCTTTTGTGGACTCAGCTCCACTTTCCGGCCCGAACACCATAACCCTTAATCCCTTTATTCTTCAAAAAACTATCTATCTTTACCTTAAAAACATGTAATGAAGGAGCCTCAACTGCTTCACTGGGCAAGAAATTCCATAGATTCACAACCCTTTGGGTGAAGAAGTTCCTCCTAAACTCAGTCCTAAATCTACTTCCCCTTATTTTGAGGCTATGCCCCCTAGTTCTGCTGTCACCCGCCAGTGGAAACAACCTGCCCGCATCTATCCTATCTATTCCCTTCATAATTTTAAATGTTTCTATAAGATCCCCCCTCATCCTTCTAAATTCCAACGAGTACAGTCCCAGTCTACTCAACCTCTCCTCATAATCCAACCCCTTCAGCTCTGGGATTAATATTGTTACTGACAGTTACTGTCCAACATTGTCTGTTACTGACAGATAGTGTCCAACATTGTCTTTTACTGACAGATAGTGTCCAACATTGTCCTTTACTGACAGATAGTGTCGAACATTGTTACTGACATATAGTGTCCAATATTGTTACTGACAGTTACTGACAGATAGTGTCCAACATTGTTACTGACAGATAGTGTCCAACATTGTTACTGACAGATAGTGTCCAACAGTGTCTGTTACTGACAGAAAGTGTCCAGCATTGTCTTTTACTGACAGATAGTGTCCAACATTGTCAGTTACTGACAGATACTGACAGATAGTGTCCAACATTGTCTGTTACTGACAGATATAGACAGATAGTGCACAACATTGTCTGTGACTGAGAGTTAGTGTCCAACATTGTCTGCTACTGACAGATAGTGTCCAACATTGTCAGTTACTGACTGATACTGACAGATAGTGTCCAGCATTGTCTTTTACTGACAGATAGTGTCCAACATTGTTACTGACAGATCGTGTCCAACATTGTCCTTGACTGACAGAAAGTGTCCAACATTGTCCTTGACTGACAGATAGTGTCCAACATTGTCTGTTACTGACAGATAGGGCCCAACATTGTCTGTTACTGATAGATAGCGTCCAACATTGTTACTGTCAGATAGTGTCCAACATTGTCTGTTACTGACAGATAGTGACAGATAGAGTCCAACATTGTCTGTTACAGACAGATATTTTCCAACATTGTCTGTTACTGACAGATAGTGTCCAACATGGTCTGTTACTGACAGTTAGTGCCCAACATTGTCTGTTACTGACACATAGTATTACTGTCCAACATTGTCTGTTACTGACAGATAGAGTCCAACATTGTCTTTTACTGACAGATAGTGTCCAACATTGTTACTGACAGTGTCAAACATTGTCTGTTACTGACAGATAGTGTCCAACATTGTTACTGACAGATAGTGTCCAACATTGTTACTGAGAGATAGTGTCCAATATTGTTACTGACAGATACTGACAGATAGTGTCCAACATTGTCCTTTACTGACAGATAGTGTTGAGCATTGTTACTGACAGAAAGTGTCCAATATTGTTACTGACAGATAGTGTCCAACATTGTTACTGACAGATAGTGTCCAACATTGTCAGTTACTGACAGATACTGACAGATAGTGTCCAACATTGTCTGTTACTGACAGATATAGACAGATAGTGCCCAACAGTGTCTGTTACTGAGAGATAGTGTCCAACATTGTCAGTTACTGACTGATACTGACAGATAGTGTCCAGCATTGTCTTTTACTGACAGATAGTGTCCAACATTGTCAGTTACTGACAGATTCGGACAGATAGTGTCCAACATTGTCCTTTACTGACAGATAGTGTCGAACATTGTTACTGACAGATGGTGTCCAATATTGTTACTGACAGTTACTGACAGGTAGTGTCCAACATTGTTACTGACAGATAGTGTCCAACATTGTTACTGACAGATAGTGTCCAACAGTGTCTGTTCCTGACAGAAAGTGTCCAGCATTGTCTTTTACTGACAGATAGTGTCCAACATTGTCAGTTACTGACAGATACTGACAGATAGTGTCCAACATTGTCTGTTTCTGACAGATATTGACAGATAGTGCCCAACATTGTCTGTAACTGAGAGATAGTGTCCAACATTGTCTGCTACTGACAGATAGTGTCCAACATTGTCAGTTATTGACTGATACTGACAGATAGTGTCCAACATTGTCTGTTTCTGACAGATATTGACAGATAGTGCCCAACATTGTCTGTTACTGAGAGTTAGTGTCCAACATTGTCTGCTACTGACAGATAGTGTCCAACATTGTCAGTTACTGACTGATACTGACAGATAGTGTCCAGCATTGTCTTTTACTGACAGATAGTGTCCAACATTGTTACTGACAGATCGTGTCCAACATTGTCCTTGACTGACAGAAAGTGTCCAACATTGTCCTCCACTGACAGATAGTGTCCAACATTGTCTGTTACTGACAGATAGGGCCCAACATTGTCTGTTACTGATAGATAGTGTACAACATTGTTACTGTCAGATAGTGTCCAACATTGTCTGTTACTGACAGATAGTGATAGATAGTGCCCAACATTGTCTGTTACTGACAGATATTTTCCAACATTTTCTGTTACTGACAGATAGTGTCCAACATTGTCCTCCACTGACAGATAGTGTCCAACATTGTCTGTTACTGACAGATAATGTCCAACATTGTCTGTTACTGACAGTGTCCAACGTTGTTACTGACAGATAGTGTCCAACATTGTCTGTTACTGACAGATAGTGTCCAACATTGTCTGTTACTGACAGTGTCCAACGTTGTTACTGACAGATAGTGTCCAAAATTGTCTGTTACTGACAGATATTGTCCAACATTGTCTGTTACTGACAGATAGTGACCAACATTGTCTTTTACAGACAGATACTGACAGATAGTGTCCAAAATTGTCTGTTACTGACAGATAGTGTCCAACACTGTCTGTTACTGACAGATATTGACAGATACTGTCCAACATTGTCTGTTACTGACAGATACTGACAGATAGTGTCCAACTTTGTCTGTTACTGACAGATAGTGTCCAACATTGTCTGTTACTGACAGATAGTGTCCAACATTGTTACTGACAGATAGTGTCCAACATTGTTACTGACAGATAGTGTCCAACAGTGTCTGTTACTGACAGATAGTGTCCAGCATTGTCTTTTACTGATAGATCGTGTCCAACATTGTCAGTTACTGACAGATACTGACAGATAGTGTCCAACATTGTCTGTTACTGACAGATATTGACAGATCGTGCCCAACATTGTCTGTTACTGAGAGTTAGTGTCCAACATTGTCTGCTACTGACAGATAGTGTCCAACATTGTCAGTTACTGACTGATACTGACAGATAGTGTCCAGCATTGTCTTTTACTGACAGATAGTGTCCAACATTGTTACTGACAGATCGTGTCCAACATTGTCCTTGACTGACAGAAAGTGTCCAACATTGTCCTCCACTGACAGATAGTGTCCAACATTGTCTGTTACTGACAGATAGGGCCCAACATTGTCTGTTACTGATAGATAGTGTACAACATTGTTACTGTCAGATAGTGTCCAACATTGTCTGTTACTGACAGATAGTGATAGATAGTGCCCAACATTGTCTGTTACTGACAGATATTTTCCAACATTTTCTGTTACTGACAGATAGTGTCCAACATGGTCTGTTACTGACAGATAGAGTCCAACATTGTCTTTTACTGACAGATAGTGTCCAACATTGTTACTGACAGTGTCAAACATTGTCTGTTACTGACAGATAGTGTCCAACATTGTTACTGACAGATAGTGTCCAACATTGTTACTGACAGATAGTGTCCAATATTGTTACTTGCAGATACTGACGGATAGTGTCCAACATTGTCCTTTACTGACAGATAGTGTCGAACATTGTTACTGACATATAGTGTCCAATATTGTTACTGACAGTTACTGAAAGATAGTGTCCAACATTGTTACTGACAGATAGTGTCCAACATTGTTACTGACAGATAGTGTCCAACAGTGTCTGTTACTGACAGAAAGTGTCCAGCATTGTCTTTTACTGACAGATAGTGTCCAACATTGTCAGTTACTGACAGATACTGACAGATAGGGTCCAACATTGTCTGTTACTGACAGATATAGACAGATAGTGCCCAACATTGTCTGTGACTGAGAGTTAGTGTCCAACATTGTCTGCTACTGACAGATAGTGTCCAACATTGTCAGTTACTGACTGATACTGACAGATAGTGTCCAGCATTGTCTTTTACTGACAGATAGTGTCCAACATTGTCTTTTACTGACAGATAGTGTCCAACATTGTTACTGACAGATCGTGTCCAACATTGTTACTGACAGTGTCCAACATTGTCTGTTACTGACAGATAGTGTCCAACATTGTTACTGACAGATAGTGTCGAGCATTGTTACTGACAGATAGTGTCCAATATTGTTACTGACAGATACTGACAGATAGTGTCCAACATTGTCCTTTACTGACAGATAGTGTCGAACATTGTTACTGACATATAGTGTCCAATATTGTTACTGACAGTTACTGACAGATAGTGTCCAACATTGTTACTGACAGATAGTGTCCAACATTGTTACTGACAGATAGTGTCCAACAGTGTCTGTTACTGACAGAAAGTGTCCAGCATTGTCTTTTACTGACAGATAGTGTCCAACATTGTCAGTTACTGACAGATACTGACAGATAGTGTCTAACATTGTCTGTTACTGACAGATATAGACAGATAGTGCCCAACATTGTCTGTTACTGACAGATAGTGTCCAACATTGTCTGTTACTGACAGTTAGTGTCCAACATTGTCTGTTACTGACAGGTACTGACAGATAGAACATAGAACATAGAACATAGAACAGTACAGCACAGAACAGGCCCTTCGGCCCTCAATGTTGTGCCGAGCCATGATCTCCCTACTCAAACCCACGTATCCACCCTATACCCGTAACCCAACAACCCCCCCCCCTTAACCTTACTTTTATTAGGACACTATGGGCAATTTAGCATGGCCAATCCACCTAACCCGCACATCTTTGGACTGTGGGAGGAAACCGGAGCACCCGGAGGAAACCCACGCACACAGGGGGAGGACGTGCAGACTCCACACAGACAGTGACCCAGTCGGGAATCGAACCTGGGACCCTGGAGCTGTGAAGCATTTATGCTAACCACCATGCTACCCTGCTGCCCCGAATGCCCCAATGTACCCAACATTGTCTGTTACTGAGAGATAGTGTCCAACAATGTCTGTTACTGTCAGATTAGACAGATACTATCCATCATTGTCTGTTACTGAAAGTGTCCAACATTGTCTGTTACTGACAGATAGTGTCCAAAATTGTCTGTTACTGACAAATATTGACAGATAGTGTCCAACATTGTGTGTACTGACAGATACTGACAGATAGTGGCCTAAATTGTCTGTTACTGACAGATAGTGTCCAACATTGTCTGTTACTGACAGATAGTGACCAACATTATCTTTTACTGACAGATACTGACAGATAGTGACCAAAATTGTCTGTTACTGACAGATAGTGTCCAACACTTTCTGTTACTGACAGATAGTGTCCAACATTGTCTGTTTCTGACAGGTAGTGTCCAACATTGTCTGTTACTGACAGTTAGTGTCCAACATTGTCTGTTACTGTCAGATAAGACAGATACTATCCAACATTGTCGGTTACTGACAGATAGTGTCCAACATTGTCTGTTACTGACAGATACTGACAGATAGTGGCCAACGTTGTCTGTTACTGACAGATAGTGTCCAACATTGTTACTGACAGATAGTGTCCAACATTGTCTGTTACTGACAGATAGTGTCCAACCTTGTCTGTTACTGAGAGATAGTGTCCAAAATTGTTACTGACAGATAGTGTCCAACAGTGTCTGTTACTAACAGGTAGTGTCCAACATTGTCCTTTGCTGACAGATAGTGTCCAACATTGTCTGTTCCTGAAAGATAGTGTCCAACATTGTTACTGACAGATAGTGTCCAACATTGTCCTTTACTGACAGAAAGTGTCCAACATTGGCCTCCACTGACAGATAGTGTCCAACATTGTCTGTTACTGACAGATAGTGTCCAACATTGTTACTGAGAGATAGTGTCCAAAATTGTCTGTTACTGACAGATATTGTCCAACATTGTCTGTTACTGACAGATAGTGACCAACATTGTCTTTTACAGACAGATACTGACAGATAGTGTCCAAACTTGTCTGTTACTGACAGATAGTGTCCAACACTGTCTGTTACTGACAGATATTGACAGATACTGTCCAACATTGTCTGTTACTGACAGATACTGACAGATAGGGGGCCTCACGGTAGCATGGTGGTTAGCATCAATGCTTCACAGCTCCAGGGTCCCAGGTTCGATTCCCGGCTGGGTCACTGTCTGTGTGGAGTCTGCACGTCCTCCCCGTGTGTGCGTGGGTTTCCTCCGGGTGCTCCGGTTTCCTCCCACAGTCCAAAGATGTGCGGGTTAGGTGGATTGGCCATGCTAAATTGCCCGTAGTGTAAGGTTAATGGGGGGGATTGTTGGGTTACGGGTATTCGGGTTACGTGGGTTTAAGTAGGGTGATCATTGCTCGGCACAACATCGAGGGCCGAAGGGCCTGTTCTGTGCTGTACTGTTCTATGTTCTATGTTCTATAGTGTCCAACTTTGTCTCTTACTGACAGATAGTGTCCAACATTGTCTGTTACTGACAGATAGTGTCCAACATTGTTACTGACAGATAGTGTCCAACAGTGTCTGTTACTGACAGATAGTGTCCAGCATTGTCTTTTACTGACAGATCGTGTCCAACATTGTCAGTTACTGACAGGTACTGACAGATAGTGTCCAACATTGTCTGTTACTGACAGATATTGACAGATCGTGCCCAACATTGTCTGTTACTGAGAGTTAGTGTCCAACAGTGTCTGTTACTGAGAGATAGTGTCCAACATTGTCAGTTACTGACTGATACTGACAGATAGTGTCCAGCATTGTCTTTTACTGACAGATAGTGTCCAACATTGTTACTGACAGATCGTGTCCAACATTGTCCTTGACTGACAGAAAGTGTCCAACATTGTCCTCCACTGACAGATAGTGTCCAACATTGTTACTGACAGATGGTGTCCAATATTGTTACTAACAGTTACTGACAGGTAGTGTCCAACATTGTTACTGACAGATAGTGTCCAACATTGTTACTGACAGATAGTGTCCAACAGTGTCTGTTCCTGACAGAAAGTGTCCAGCATTGTCTTTTACTGACAGATAGTGTCCAACATTGTCAGTTACTGACAGATACTGACAGATAGTGTCCAACATTGTCTGTTACTGACAGATATAGACAGATAGTGCCCAACATTGTCTGTTACTGAGAGATAGTGTCCAACATTGTCTGCTACTGACAGATAGTGTCCAACATTGTCAGTTACTGACTTATACTGACAGACAGTGTCCAGCATTGTCTTTTACTGACAGATAGTGTCCAACATTGTTACTGACAGATAGTGTCCAACATTGTCCTTGACTGACAGAAAGTGTCCCAACATTGTCCTCCACTGACAGATAGTGTCCAACATTGTCTGTTACTGACAGATAGTGCCCAACATTGTCTGTTACTGATAGACAGTGTCCAACATTGTTACTGTCAGATAGTGTCCAACATTGTCTGTTACTGACAGATAGTGACAGATAGAGTCCAACATTGTCTGTTACTGACAGATACTGACAGATAGTGTCCAACTTTGTCTGTTACTGACAGATAGTGTCCAACATTGTTACTGACAGATAGTGTCCAACAGTGTCTGTTACTGACAGATAGTGTCCAGCATTGTCTTTTACTGACAGATCGTGTCCAACATTGTCAGTTACTGACAGATAGTGTCCAACATTGTCTGTTACTGACAGATATTGACAGATCGTGCCCAACATTGTCTGTTACTGAGAGTTAGTGTCCAACATTGTCTGCTACTGACAGATAGTGTCCAACATTGTCAGTTACTGACTGATACTGACAGATAGTGTCCAGCATTGTCTTTTACTGACAGATAGTGTCCAACATTGTTACTGACAGATCGTGTCCAACATTGTCCTTGACTGACAGATAGTGTCCAACATTGTCCTTTACTGACAGATAGTGTCCAACATTGTTACTGACAGATGGTGTCCAATATTGTTACGGACAGTTACTGACAGGTAGTGTCCAACATTGTTACTGACAGATAGTGTCCAACATTGTTACTGACAGATAGTGTCCAACAGTGTCTGTTCCTGACAGAAAGTGTCCAGCATTGTCTTTTACTGACAGATAGTGTCCAACATTGTCAGTTACTGACAGATACTGACAGATAGTGTCCAACATTGTCTGTTACTGACAGATATAGACAGATAGTGCCCAACATTGTCTGTTACTGAGAGATAGTGTCCAACATTGTTTGCTACTGACAGATAGTGTCCAACATTGTCAGTTACTGACTTATACTGACAGATAGTGTCCACCATTGTATTTTACTGACAGATAGTGTCCAACATTGTTACTGACAGATAGTGTCCAACATTGTCCTTGACTGACAGAAAGTGTCCCAACATTGTCCTCCACTGACAGATAGTGTCCAACATTGTGTGTTACTGACAGATAGTGCCCAACATTGTCTGTTACTGATAGACACTGTCCAACATTGTTACTGTCAGATAGTGTCCAACATTGTCTGTTACTGACAGATCGTGTCCAACATGGTCTGTTACTGACAGATAGTGTCCAACATTGTATGTTAGTGACAGATAGTGTCCAACATTGTCTTTTACTGACAGATAGTGTCCAACATTGTTACTGACAGATAGTGTCCGACAGTGTCTGTTACTGACAGAAAGTGTCCAGCATTGTCTTTTACTGACAGAGAGTGTACAAACATTGTCAGTTACTGACAGATACTGACAGATAGTGTCCAACATTGTCTGTTACTGACAGATATAGACAGATAGTGCCCAACATTGTCTGTTACTGAGAGATAGTGTCCAACATTGTCTGCTACTGACAGATAGTGTCCAACATTGTCAGTTACTGACTTATACTGACAGATAGTGTCCAGCATTGTCTTTTACTGACAGATAGTGTCCAACATTGTCCTCCACTGACAGATAGTGTCCAACATTGTCTGTTACTGATAGACAGTGTCCAACATTGTTACTGTCAGATAGTGTCAAACATTGTCTGTTACTGACAGATAGTGACAGATAGTGCCCAACATTGTCTGTTACTGACAGATATTTTCCAACATTGTCTGTTACTGACAGATAGTGTCCAACATTGTCTGTTACTGACAGATATTTTCCAACATTGTCTGTTACTGACAGATAGTGTCCAACATTGTCTCTTACTGACAGAGAGTGCCCAACATTGTCTGTTACTGACAGATAGTATCCAACATTGTCTGTTACTGACAGATAGTGTCCAAAATTGTCTGTTACTGACAGATAGTGTTACTGTCCAACATTGTCTGTTACTGACAGATACTGACAGATAGAGTGCAACATCGTCTTTTACTGACAGACAGTGTCCAACATTTTTCTTTACTGACAGATAGTGTCCAACATTGTCTGTTACTGACAGATAGTGTCCAACATTGTCTGTTACTGACAGATAGTGTCCAACATTGTCTTTTACTGACAGATAGTGTCCAACATTGTTACTGACAGATAGTGTCCAACATTGTCTGTTACTGACAGATAGTGTCCAACATTGTTACTGACAGATAGTGTCCAACATTGTTACTGACAGGTAGTGTCCAACATTGTTACTGACAGATACTGACAGATAGAGTGCAACATTGTCTGTTACTGACAGATATTGACAGATCGTGCCCAACATTGTCTGTTACTGAGAGTTAGTGTCCAACATTGTCTGCTACTGACAGATAGTGTCCAACATTGTCAGTTACTGACAGATAGTGTTACTGTCCAACATTGTCTGTTACTGACAGATACTGACAGATAGAGTGCAACATCGTCTTTTACTGACAGACAGTGTCCAACATTTTTCTTTACTGACAGATAGTGTCCAACATTGTCTGTTACTGACAGATAGTGTCCAACATTGTCTGTTACTGACAGATAGTGTCCAACATTGTCTTTTACTGACAGATAGTGTCCAACATTGTTACTGACAGATAGTGTCCAACATTGTCTGTTACTGACAGATAGTGTCCAACATTGTTACTGACAGATAGTTTCCAACATTGTTACTGACAGGTAGTGTCCAACATTGTTACTGACAGATACTGACAGAGTGCAACATCGTCTTTTACTGACACACAGTGTCCAACATTTTTCTTTACTGACAGATAGTGTCCAACATTCTCTGTTACTGACAGATAGTGTCCAACATTGTCTGTTACTGACAGATAGTGTCCAACATTGTCTTTTACTGACAGATACTGACAGATAGAGTCCAACATTGTTACTGACAGATAGTGTCCAACATTGTCTGTTACTGACAGATAGTGTCCAACATTGTTACTGACAGATAGTGTCCAACATTGTTACTGACAGATACTGACAGATAGTGTCCAACATTGTCCTTTACTGACAGAAAGTGTCCAACATTGTCCTCCACTGACAGATAGTGCCCAAAATTGTCTGTTACTGACAGATATTGTCCAACATTGTCTGTTACGGACAGATAGTGACCAACATTGTCTTTTACAGACAGAAAGTGTCCAATATTGGCCTCCACTGACAGATACTGACAGACAGTGTCAAACATTGTCTGTTACTGACAGATAGTGCCCAACACTGTCTGTTACTGATAGATAGTGTCCAACATTGTTACTGACAGATAGTGTCCAACATTGTCTGTTACTGACAGATAGTGACAGATAGTGCCAAACATTGTCTGTTACTCACAGATCGTGTCCAACATTGTCTTTTACTGACAGATAGTGTCCAACATTGTCCTTTACTGACAGATAGTGTCCAACATTGTTACTGACAGATGGTGTCCAACAGTGTCTGTTACTAAAAGATAGTGTCCAATATTGTCCTTTACTGACAGTTAGTGTCCAACATTGCCTTTTTCTGACAGATAGTGTCCAACATTGTTACTGACAGATAGTGTCCAACATTGTCTGTTACTATCAGATAGTGTCCAACATTGTCCTTTACTGACAGATAGTGTCCAACATTTTTACTGACAGTGTCCAACATTGTCTGTTACTGACAGATAGTGCCCAACATTGTTACTGACAGATAGTGTCGAACATTGTTACTGACAGATAGTGTCCAATATTGTTACTGACAGATACTGACAGATAGGGTACAACATTGTCCTTTACTGACAGAACGTGTCCAAAATTATCCTCCACTGACAGATAGTGTCCAACATTGTCTGTTACTGACAGATAGTGCCCAACATTGTCTGTTACTGACAGATAGTGTCCAGCATTGTCTTTTACTGACAGATAGTTTCCAACATTGTTACTGACAGACAGTGTCCAACATTGTCCTTGACTGACAGAAAGTGTCCAACATTGTCCTCCACTGACAGATAGTGTCCAACATTGTCTGTTACTGACAGATAGTGCTCAACATTGTCTGTTACTGATAGATAGTGTCCAACATTGTTACTGACAGATAGTGTCCAACATTGTCTGTTACTGACAGATAGTGACAGATAGTGCCCAACATTGTCTGTTACTGACAGATATTTTCCACAATTGTCTGTTACTGACAGATAGTGTCCAACATTGTCTGTTACTGACAGATAGTGCTCAACATTGTCTGTTACTGATAGATAGTGTCCAACATTGTTACTGACAGATAGTGTCCAACATTGTCTGTTACTGACAGATAGTGACAGATAGTGCCCAACATTGTCTGTTACTGACAGATATTTTCCACAATTGTCTGTTACTGACAGATAGTGTCCAACATTGTCTGTTACTGACAGGTAGTGACCAACATTGTCTGTTACTGATAGATAGTGTTACTGTCCAACATTGTCTGTTACTGACAGATAGTGTCCAACATTGTCCTTTACTGATAGATAGTGTACAACATTGTTACTGACAGATAAGTTCAAACAGTGTCTGTTACTAGCAGATAGTGTCCAACATTGTCCTTTACTGACAGATAGTGTCCAACATTGCCTATTTCTGACAGATAGTGTCCAACATTGTTACTGACAGATAGTGTTACTGTCCAACATTCTCTGTCACTGACAGATAGTGTCCAACATTGTCTTTTACTGACAGATAGTGTCCAACATTGTCACTGACAGATAGTGTCCAACAGTGTCTGTTACTAGCAGATAGTGTCCAACATTGCCCTTTACTGACAGATAGTGTCCAACATTGTCTGTTGCTGACAGATAGTGTCCAACATTGTTACTGACAGATAGTGTCGGACATTGTTACTGAAAGATAGTGTCCAATATTGTTACTGACAGATACTGACAGATAGTGTCCAACATTGTCCTTTACTGACAGAAAGTGTCCAAAATTGTCCTTCACTGACAGATAGTGTCCAACATTGTCTGTTACTGACAGATAGTGCCCAACATTGTCTGTTCCTTATAAATAGTGTCCAACATTGTCTGTTACTGACAGATAGTGTCCAACATTGTTACTGACAGATAGTGTCCAACATTGTCTGTTACTGACAGGTAGTGGCCAACATTATCTTTTTTGACAGACAGTGTCGAACGTTTTCCTTTACTGACAGATAATGTCCAACATTGTCTGTTACTGACAGATATTGTCCAACATTGTCTGTTACTGACAGATAGTGTCCAACATTGTCTGTTACTGACAGATAGTGACAGATAGTGCCCAACATTGTCTGTTACTGACAGATAGTGTCCAACATTGTCTTTTACTGACAGATAGTGTCCAACATTGTTACTGACAGATAGTGTCCAACATTGTTACTGACAGGTATGTCCAACATTGTTACTGACAGATAGTGTCCAACATTGTCCTTTACTGACAGATAGTGCCCAACATTGTTACTGACAGATAGTGTCCAACATTGTCTGTTACTGACAGATAGTGTCCAACATTGTTACTGACAGATAGTGTCCAACATTGTTACTGACAGGTATGTCCAACATTGTTACTGACAGATACTGACAGATAGTGTCCAACATTGTCCTTTACTGACAGATAGTGCCCAACATTGTTACTGACAGGTATGTCCAACATTGTTACTGACAGATACTGACAGATAGTGTCCAACATTGTCTGTTACTGACAGATAGTGACCAACATTGTCTTTTACAGACAGAAAGTGTCCAACATTGGCCTCCACTGACAGATACTCACAGACAGTGTCAAACATTGTCTGTTACTGACAGATAGTGCCCAACATTGTCTGTTACTGATAGATAGTGTCCAACATTGTTACTGACAGATAGTGTCCAACATTGTTACTGACAGATAGTGTCCAACATTGTCCTTTACTGACAGATAGTGTCCAACATTGTCTTTTACTGACAGATAGTGACCAACATTTTTACTGACAGTGTCCAACATTGTCTGTTACTGACAGATAGTGCCCAACATTGTTACTGACAGATAGTGTCGAACATTGTTACTGACAGATAGTGTCCAATATTGTTACTGACAGATACTGACAGATAGTGTCCAACATTGTCTGTTACTGACAGATAGTGCCCAACATTGTCTGTTACTGACAGATAGTGTCCAGCATTGTCTTTTACTGACAGATAGTTTCCAACATTGTTTCTGACAGATAGTGTCCAACATTGTCCTTGACTGACAGAAAGTGTCCAACATTGTCTGTTTCTGACAGATAGTGCTCAACATTGTCTGTTACTGATAGATAGTGTCCAACATTGTTACTGACAGATAGTGTCCAACATTGTCTGTTACTGACAGATAGTGACAGATAGTGCCCAACATTGTCTGTTACTGACAGATATTTTCCAACATTGTCTGTTACTGACAGATAGTGTCCAACATTGTCTGTTTCTGACAGATATTTTCCAACATTGTCTGTTACTGACAGATAGTGTTACTGTCCAATACTGTCTGTTACTGACAGATAGTTTCCAACATTGTCTTTTACTGACAGATAGTGTCCAACATTGTTACTGACAGATAGTGTCCAACATTGTCTGTTACTAGCAGATAGTGTCCAACATTGTCCTTTACTGACAGATAGTGTCCAACATTGTTACTGACAGATAGTGTCCAACATTGCCTATTTCTGACAGATAGTGTCCAACATTGTTACTGACAGATAGTGTTACTGTCCAACATTGTCTGTTACTGACAGATAGTGTCCAACATTGTCTTTTACTGACAGATAGTGTCCAACATTGTTACTGACAGATAGTGTCCAACAGTGTTTGTTACTAGCAGATAGTGTCCAACATTGCCCTTTACTGACAGATAGTGTCCAACATTGTCTGTTGCTGACAGATATTGTCCAACATTGTTACTGACAGATAGTGTCGGACATTGTTACTGACAGATAGTGTCCAATATTGTTACTGACAAATACTGACAGATAGTGTCCAACATTGTCTGTTACTGACAGATAGTGTCCAACATTGTCTGTTCCTTATAAATAGTGTCCAACATTGTCTGTTACTGACAGATAGTGTCCAACATTGTCTGTTTCTGACAGTAGTGGCCAACATTATCTTTTTTGACAGACAGTGTCGAACGTTTTCCTTTACTGACAGATAATGTCCAACATTGTCTGTTACTGACAGATATTGTCCAACATTGTCTGTTACTGACAGATATTTTCCTACATTGTCTGTTACTGACAGATAAGGTCCAACATTGTTACTGACAGAAAATGTCCAACATTGGCCTCCACTGACAGATAGTGTCCAACATTGTCTGTAACTGAGAGATAGTGTCCAACATTGTTACTAACAGATAGTGTCCAACATTGTCTGTTACTGACAGATACTGACAGATAGTGCCCAACATTGTCTGTTACTGATAGATAGTGTCCAACATTGTTACTAACAGATAGTGTCCAACATTGTCTGTTCCTGACAGATAGTGCCCAACATTGTCTGTTACTGACAGATAGTGCCCAACATTGTCTGTTACTGACAGATAGTGTCCAACATTGTCTGTTACTGACAGTGTCCAAAATTGTCTGTTACTGACAGATAGTGTTACTGTCCAACATTGTCTGTTACTGACAGATACTGACAGATAGAGTCCAACATCGTCTTTTACTGACAGTGTCCAACATTTTTCTTTACTGACAGATAGTGTACAAAATTCTCTGTTACTGACAGTGTCCAACATTGTCTGTTACTGACAGATAGTGTCCAACATTGTCTTTTACTGACAGATAGTGTCCAACATTGCTACTGACAGATAGTGTCCAACATTGTCTGTTACTGACAGATAGTGTCCAACATTGTTACTGACAGATAGTGTTCAAAATTGTTACTGACAGATACTGACAGATAGTGTCCAACATTGTCCTTTACTGACAGAAAGTGTCCAACATTGTACTCCACTGACAGATAGTGTCCAACATTGTCTGTTACTGACAGAAAGTGTCCAACATTGTCCTCCACTGACAGATCGTGCCCAAAATTGTCTGTTACTGACAGATATTGTCCAACATTGTCTGTTACTGACAGATAGTGACCAACATTGTCTTTTACAGACAGAAAGTGTCAAACATTGGCCTCCACTGACAGATACTGACAGACAGTGTCAAACATTGTCTGTTACTGATAGATAGTGTCCAACATTGTTACTGACAGATAGTGTCCAACATTGACTGTTACTGACAGATAGTGTCCAGCATTGTCTGTTACTGATAGATAGTGCCCAACATTGTCTGTTACTGACAGATAGTGTCCAACATTGTCTTTTACTGACAGATAGTGTCCAACATTGTCTCTTACTGACAGATAGAGTCCAACATTGTCTTTTACTGACAGATAGTGTCCAACATTGTCTCTTACTGACAGATAGAGTCCAACATTGTCTTTTACTGACAGATAGTGCCCAACATTGTCTGTTACTGACAGATAGTGTCCAACATTGTCTTTTACTGACAGATAGTGTCCAACATTGTCTTTTACTGACAGATAGTGTCCAACATTGTTACTGACAGATAGTGTCGAACAGTGTCTGTTACTAACAGATAGTGTCCAACATTGTCTGTTACTGACAGATAGTGTCCAACATTGTCTTTTACTGACAGATAGTGTCCAACATTGTTACTGACAGATAGTGTCCAACATTGTTACTGACAGATACTGACAGATAGTGTCCAACATTGTCCTTTACTGACAGAAAGTGTCCAACATTGTCTTCCACTGACAGATAGTGTCCAACATTGTCTGTTACTGACAGATAGTGCCCAACAATGTCTGTTACTGATAGATAGTGTACAACATTGTCTGTTACGGACAGTGTCCAACATTGTTACTGACAGATAGTGTCCAACATTGTCTGTTACTGACAGATAGTGCCCAACATTGTCTGTACTGACAGATACTAACAGATAGTGTCCAAAATTGTCTGTTACTGACAGATAGTGTCCAACACTGTCTGTTAGTGACAGATATTGACAGATACTGTACAACATTGTCTGTTACTGACTGATACTGACAGATAGTGTCGAACGTTGTCAGTTACTGACAGACAGTGTCCAACATTGTCTGTTACTGACAGATAGTGTCCAACATTGTTACTGACAGATAGTGTCCAACATTGTTACTGACAGATAGTGTCCAACATTGTCCTTGACTGACAGAAAGTGTCCAACATTTTCCTCCACTGACAGATAGTGTCCAACATTGTCTGTTACTGATAGATAGTGTCCAACATTGTTACTGTCAGATAGTGTTCAACATTGTCTGTTACTGACAGATAGTGTCCAACATTGCCTATTTCTGACAGATAGTGTCCAACATTGTTACTGACAGATAGTGTTACTGTCCAACATTGTCTGTTACTGACAGATAGTGTCCAACATTGTCTTTTACTGACAGATAGTGTCCAACATTGTTACTGACAGATAGTGTCCAACAGTGTTTGTTACTGACAGATACTGACAGATAGTGTCCAACATTGTCTGTTACTGACAGATAGTGTCCAACATTGTCTGTTCCTTATAAATAGTGTCCAACATTGTCTGTTACTGACAGATAGTGTCCAACATTGTTACTGACAGATAGTGTCCAACATTGTCTGTTTCTGACAGTAGTGGCCAACATTATCTTTTTTGACAGACAGTGTCGAACGTTTTCCTTTACTGACAGATATTGTCCAACATTGTCTGTTACTGACAGATATTTTCCTACATTGTTTGTTACTGACAGATAGTGTCCAACATTGTTACTGACAGATAGTGTCCAACATTGTTACTGACAGAAAATGTCCAACATTGGCCTCCACTGACAGATAGTGTCCAACATTGTCTGTAACTGAGAGATAGTGTCCAACATTGTTACTAACAGATAGTGTCCAACATTGTCTGTTACTGACAGATACTGACAGATAGTGCCCAACATTGTCTGTTACTGATAGATAGTGTCCAACATTGTTACTAACAGATAGTGTCCAACATTGTCTGTTCCTGACAGATAGTGCCCAACATTGTCTGTTACTGACAGATAGTGCCCAACATTGTCTGTTACTGACAGATAGTGTCCAAGATTGTCTGTTACTGACAGTGTCCAAAATTGTCTGTTACTGACAGATAGTGTTACTGTCCAACATTGTCTGTTACTGACAGATACTGACAGATAGAGTCCAACATCGTCTTTTACTGACAGTGTCCAACATTTTTCTTTACTGACAGATAGTGTCCAAAATCCTCTGTTACTGACAGTGTCCAACATTGTCTGTTACTGACAGATAGTGTCCAACATTGTCTGTTACTGACAGATAGTGTCCAACATTGTCTTTTACTGACAGATAGTGTCCAACATTGTTACTGACAGATAGTGTCCAACATTGTCTGTTACTGACAGATAGTGTCCAACATTGTTACTGACAGATAGTGTTCAAAATTGTTACTGACAGATACTGACAGATAGTGTCCAACATTGTCCTTTACTGACAGAAAGTGTCCAACATTGTCTGTTACTGACAGATATTGTCCAACATTGTCTGTTACTGACAGATAGTGACCAACATTGTCTTTTACAGACAGAAAGTGTCAAACATTGGCCTCCACTGACAGATACTGATAGACAGTGTCAAACATTGTCTGTTACTGATAGATAGTGTCCAACATTGTTACTGACAGATAGTGTCCAACATTGACTGTTACTGACAGATAGAGCCCAACATTGTCTGTTACTGACAGATAGTGTCCAACATTGTCTGTTACTGACAGATAGTGTCCAACATTGTCTTTTACTGACAGATAGTGTCCAACATTGTTACTGACAGATAGTGTCGAACAGTGTCTGTTACTAACAGATAGTGTCCAACATTGTCTGTTACTGACAGATAGTGTCCAACATTGTCTTTTACTGACAGATAGTGTCCAACATTGTTACTGACAGATAGTGTCGAACAGTGTCTGTTACTGACAGATAGTGTCCAACATTGTCCTTTACTGACAGATAGTGTCCAACATTGTTACTGACAGATAGTGTCGAACATTGTCTGTTACTGACAGATTGTGTCCAACATTGTTACTGACAGATAGTGTCCAACATTGTTACTGACAGATAGTGTCCAACATTGTCCTTTACTGACAGAAAGTGTCCAACATTGTCTTCCACTGACAGATAGTGTCCAACATTGTCTGTTACTGACAGATAGTGTACAACATTGTCTGTTACTGACAGTGTCCAACATTGTTACTGACAGATAGTGTCCAACATTGTCTGTTACTGACAGATAGTGCCCAACATTGTCTGTACTGACAGATACTAACAGATAGTGTCCAAAATTGTCTGTTACTGACAGATAGTGTCCAACACTGTCTGTTAGTGACAGATATTGACAGATACTGTACAACATTGTCTGTTACTGACTGATACTGACAGATAGTGTCGAACGTTGTCAGTTACTGACAGACAGTGTCCAACATTGTCTGTTACTGACAGATAGTGTCCAACATTGTTACTGACAGATAGTGTCCAACATTGTTACTGACAGATAGTGTCCAACATTGTCCTTGACTGACAGAAAGTGTCCAACATTTTCCTCCACTGACAGATAGTGTCCAACATTGTCTGTTACTGACAGGTAGTGCCCAACATTGTCTGTTACTGATAGATAGTGTCCAACATTGTTACTGTCAGATAGTGTCCAACATTGTCTGTTACTGACAGATAGTGTCCAACATTGTCTTTTACTGACAGATAGTGTCCAACATTGTTACTGACAGATAGTGTCCAACAGTGTCTGTTACTATCAGATAGTGTCCAACATTGTCCTTTACTGACAGATAGTGTCCAACATTGCCTTTTTCTGACAGATAGTGTCCAACATTGTTACTGACAGATAGTGTCCAACAGTGTCTGTTACTGACAGATAGTGTCCAACATTGTCTTTTACTGACAGCTAGTGTCCAACATTGTTACTGACAGATAGTGTCCAACATTGTCTGTTACTGACAGATATTGTCCAACATTGTTACTTACAGATAGTGTCCAACATTGTTACTGACAGATAGTGTCCAATATTGTTACTGACAGATACTGACAGATAGTGTCCAACATTGCCCTTTACTGACAGAAAGTGCCCAACATTCACCTGTGAACCGATGACTGGGAGATCCCGGAGACGTCCCCGCTCGGAGACTGGAAGAAGCCGGTAGCATAGAAGTTAAGAGCGGCCGTCACCTTGATGGCAACCGGGATCGCGTGTCCTCCCCCCGTTCCACGTGGGGCGAGGTGCGCCACGAAGTGACAGATATGTATCACCGTCCGCCTACGCAGCCGGAGTCTCCTCCTGCAGGTGATGTCCGTCATTGTTAGAAAAGAGACCCGGACACGGTACACCCTCGGCCTTGGTCGTCGCCTCTGTCGCCGTGGCTGCACCCTCACTCTCTCCTCTTTCTCTTCCTCCTCCTCCTCCCCATGCTGCTCGACGACTGGCAACTCCTCAGCCCTTCCCTCTGCTGCTGTAGCTGGCCCTGCATCCACTGCGGGTTGTGGGTGTGGATGCTGCTGCATCGCCAAATGCAGTGCAGCGGCCCCAACCACTGCGCAGAACATAGCCGTTCTGTTCACATACATTGTGCTAACCTACAGAAGGGTGGTGGGGGGCAGAGAAACGGGACATGTTAGACGGAGGTTAGTCGACAACTCAGCAGCCGCCTGCCACGGGATACCTGTGTGTCCCGGTGGCCTGGTCGCGCTGCTGACATGCGGGCAGCCTAACCCCTGGTCACTTTCTGCATCCAACGGCCAGTAAACTATGTCCTCCTCACCGGTGCGTCAGTGGCCTGTGGCCGTAAGCCACAGGGGAACCAGCGGCCGTGTACTCGTGACCGGCACGCCATGGCATGGTGGCAGACATTTTGTAACCGGGGTTGGACGGCTCACTCGCTCACTCTCTACATAACCCCCCCCCACTCCCACTCCCACTCCCCCCCTCCATCTCTCCCACTCCCCCCCCATCTCCCCCACCGCCACCCCTCCATCTCCCCCAACCCCCCACTCCATCTCCCCCACTGCCCCCCCTCCATCTCCCTCACCCCCCCTCCATCTCCCCCACTGTCCCCCCCATCTCCCCCACTGCCCCCTCCGTCCCCCCCACTGCCCCCTCCGTCTCCCCCACTCCCCCCGCTCTGGACCCCCCTCCCGGTCTCAGGGATGCCTTCCCCGTTGTGGCCAGACTCGAGCGGTGCGCTGAGCGGTGCGCTGAGCTGTGCGCTGAGCGGTGGGCTGAGCGGTGCGCTGAGCGGTGCGGTGAGCGGTGGGCTGAGCGGTGGGCTGAGCGGTGGGCTGAGCGGTGGGCTGAGCGGTGGGCTGAGCGGTGGGCTGAGCGGTGGGCTGAGCGGTGCGCTGAGCGGTGCGCTGAGCGGTGGGCTGAGCGGTGCGCTGAGCGGTGAGCTGAGCGGTGCGCTGAGCAGTGCGCTGAGCGGTGCGCTGAGCGGTGAGCTGAGCGGTGCGCTGAGCGGTGCGCTGAGCGGTGCGCTGAGCGGTGCGCTGAGCGGTGCGCTGAGCGGTGAGCTGAGCGGTGCGCTGAGCGGTGCGCTGA
Source organism: Scyliorhinus canicula (assembly GCF_902713615.1). Lineage (NCBI taxonomy): Eukaryota > Metazoa > Chordata > Chondrichthyes > Carcharhiniformes > Scyliorhinidae > Scyliorhinus > Scyliorhinus canicula. The sequence goes on along the minus strand of NC_052148.1, from coordinate 7,004,689 downwards.
GCGGTGCGCTGAGCGGTGCGCTGAGCGGTGCGCTGAGCGGTGCGCTAACCTCCTCGAAGCTGTCGTCAGCCGGCACGACTGGTTGACGAACTTAAAAAGCAGGTGTGTTTGACACCGTGTAAACAGTGCGCGATGACGTCGGGACTTCGGCCCATGCGGGCCGGTGAATAGCGGCGGGGGGGGGCAATTTGTAGCGACTCTGGTCGTGTCGGGGGCGTGATGGAGGCGTTTGGTGGGAATGGCGACTCGGAGATTTTGCGGGGTTCGGAGAATAGCGGGAGGGCGTCGGACCAGCGTCGTCGTAAAAATTTGCGACGCCCGCCATTCTCCGACCCGTCGTGAGTCCGGAGAATCGCGCCCCCGGTGTCCATGAACATAGATCCGTGAAAGTTGCCACCCAGGTTGATAGGGTTATTAAGAAGGCGCACAGTGTGTTAGCTTTTATTGGCAGGGGGATTAAGTTTGGAAGCCAAGGGGCAGCATGGTGGCCTAGTGGTTAGCACAGCTGCCTCACAGCGCTGAGGTCCCAGGTTCGATCCCGGCTCTGGGTCACTGCCCGTGTGGAGTTTGCACATTCTCCCCGTGTCTGCGTGGGTTTCACCCCGACAACCCAAAGATGTGCAGACTAGGTGGATTGGCCACGCTAAATTGACCCTTAATTAGACAAAATAATTGGGTAATCTAAATTCATTAAAAAAAAGTTTGAAGCCATGAGGTCATGTTGCAGCTGCACAAATCTCTGGTGCGGCCGCATTTGGAGTATTCCGTGCAGTTCTGGTCCGCGCATTATAGGAAGGATGTGGAAGCATTGGAAAGGGTGCAGAGGAGATTTACCAGGATGTTGCCTGGTATGGAGGGAAGATCTTATGAGGGAAGTCTGAAGGACTTGAGGCTCTTTTCGTTAGAGAGAAGAAGGTTAAGAGGTAACTTAATTGAGGCAGACAAGATGATCAGAGGATTAGATAGGGTGGATTGTGAGAGCCTTTTTCCTCGGATGGCGATGGCTAGCACGAGAGGACATAGCTTTAAATTGAGGAGAGATAGATATAAGTCAGATGTCAGAGATAGGTTCATTACTCAGAGAGTAGTAAGGGCGTGAAATACCTGACCTACAACAGTAGTCGACTCACCAGTATTAAGGGCATTTAAATGGTCATTGGATAAACATATGTATGATAAGGGAATAGTGTAGATGGGCTTTATAGTGGTTTCACAGGTCGGCGCAACATGGAGGGCCGAAGGGCCTGTACTGCACTGTAATGTTCTATTGTCTATGTTCTGAAGTGCTTCGGGACATTTTACTGCATTAAAGGCACTATTACAAATGCAAGTTGTTGGAGATCAGTGCCAGTATCTCAAACCTTTGCTCAGATGGCCTCCCTTCCCTCACCATTTCTACTCTGTCAGATTCTGTTACCTCTCTGCTACATGTGTACATTTAAGGTCTCATTCTTCTCACACAGCGGATGTTCCAGCACCATCAAACCTACGCTTCTCGGACATCACGGGGGACAGTATCCGGATGGACTGGAATCATGGATCGGAGGATGTGGACCAATACAGAATCAGCTGGGTTCCATCTGGGGGAGGGGACAAAAAAGAGGTAATGAAATCCATACTTTCTGCTTCTGTGTATCTGTAGCTGATTTTTAAATTGCCTTGCAACATGCGAGTGTGAAGCAAAACCGCTGTCAGCCAGATCTGTATATGTATGAAAATGTTCCTCCTTTCCAGCAACGATGTTTCATTGCATCCTTGTAATCCTTACCACACTTGCTAATGTGTTGCATTCTCTGTTGGTCGTGGGGGCATGATCACATTGAAAACAGCAGGTATTTTCCTTTCCCAACTGGGACAGGCAAAGTCACGGGCAGGACTGGAAAATTTGGAGATCGGCCAAAACTCAATTGGGTGGGATGAGCTCTTTGAACCGTAACCTGCAGAAAAATCAGCACATTCTTTCTGAATGGCATTACTGTACTAGAAGGTGATCAGAAAACTGCTTTCCGCACGGACCATATGCTCTTTAGTATTGAGATGTTGGGCTCAGTTGCCCACTCAAAGAACAGCATTTGCGCAATGAACAAAACAGTCCAAATTAGTTTATTCCTTCAATTTAATTTTCTGCAGAAATACTCCACATGACCATGAGGGAATGCCACTGGGAAAGGTGGCTGCAGCCAAGGGTTGGTAAAGGATTTTAAGGTCATTGCAGGCCACCAGAGTGATATCAAATTCAAACATCCCCATTTAATTCAGGGAATCAGTTTGCAGAAAACAAATTGGTTTCATGCACTGAACGTGTCTTGACCTTCGCTTTATGCCTTTTCTTCCAGATGATTATAAATGGCAATGCGACAAGCCAGGTTTTAGATAACCTGGATCCTGACACCTTGTATGATGTTTCCATTACTGCCATCTACCCAGACAAGACGGAAAGTGAAGACGTCTCAGCCTCCCAGAGTACATGTAAGTCTTCAGTATATAAAAATCTCCATTAGTCTTTTCTACCCCCTTAACAATTATGTTCAAATATTGAAAACAGGACAAAGTGACATGGAAAGCACATGCTGCATATTGTGACGTGCAGCATATCATAATATCCTTCAGGATGGGGTGTGGGATTAGTATGTTCCCCTGGATTCTCTGCTTCTGCTGTAGCAAAGTGTCTGCACCGACCCTCTGAAAGAGGAACCTAATTAGGCTCACTCCCCTGCCCAATCCCTGAAGCACCCCCCTAACCTGCACATCTGGGACTATTTAGCATGACCAATCCACCTAATGTGCACATCTTTGGACTGTGGGAGGAAACCGGAGGACCCAGAGGAAACCCACAAAGACACGGAGAAAATGTACAAGCACCACACAGACAATCTACCGAGGCAGGAATTTAACCCAGTTCTCTGGCGCTGTGAGGCAGCAGTGATAACCCAACCCCTGATTAATTTATGCCTCCCTCAACTTGCCTCCACTTTTATTTATGGACCCGCTTCCCCAACCCCTTATCTATTCCTTATAGAAAAATGATTGGCCTCACCCCATTTCCCCACTACCTGGGCGTAACTTGTCTATACAAAGATAAATAACAATCATATTTGCATATATCTAACATATATTAACAGTCTCAAGTAACTTTACTGGATGACATCAGCAGATTGCTAATCATTTAAGTTAAACTAGTGATGTTTGTATTTATAGAACTTGAAACAATATTGCCCCATACCGTTTTGCTGAAGGTGAAAGGGGCGCCATGTGGCACAGTGGCTAGCACTGGGACTGCGGCACTGAGAAGACAGAGGGTGGTTGTGGATGGCAAATTTTCAGACTGGAGACCAGTTACCAGCGGTGAACCACAGGGATCAGTGCTGGGTCCTCTGCTATTTGTGATTTTTATCAATGACTTGGAGGACGGGGCTGAAGGCTGGGTCAGTAAATTTGCTGATGACACCAAGATTGGCGGAGTCGTGGATGAGTTAGAGGGCTGCTGTAGGCTGCAAAGAGACATTGATAGGATGCAGAGCTGTGCCGAAAAATGGCAGATGGAGTTTAACCCTGATAAGTGCTAGGTGATTCATTATGGTCGAGAAAATTTGAATGCGGATTTCAGGGTCAACGGCAGGGTTCTGAGGAATGTGGAGGAACAGAGAGATCTTGGGGTTCATGTCCACAGATCTCTGAAGGTTGCCACTCAAGTGGACAGAGCCGTGAAGAAGGCCTATAGTGTGTTAGCAGTTATTGACATGGGGCTTGAGTTTGAGAGCCGCGGGGTTAGGCTGCAACTCCACATGACCCTGGAGAGGCCACATCAGGAGTATTGTGTGCAGTTCTGGTCACCTCATTACAGGAAGGATGTGGAAACATTGGAAAGGATGCAAAGGAGATTTACGAGGATGCTGCCTGGTTTGCAGAATAGGTGTTATGAGGAAAGGTTAAGGGAGCTAGGCCTTTTCACTTTGGAGCGGAGGAGGTTGAGAGGCGACTTAATAGAGGTTTATGAGATGATGAGGGGGATAGAGTGGACGTTAAGAGACTATTTCCTCGGGTGGATACAGCTGTTACAAGGGGGCATAACTATAAGATTCAGGCTGCGATATATCGGAGGGATATCCGAGGTAGGTTCTATGTTCCATGAGGAGTCGGGTTTGAATCCCGGCCCTGGATCACTGTGCGTGTGGAGTTTGCACATTCTCCCCATGTCAGCGTGGGTTTCAGCCCCACAACCCAAAGATGTGCAGGTTAAATGGATTGGCCACGCTAAATTCCCCTTTAATTGGAAAAAAGCAATAATTGGGTACTCTAAAAAATTTTTTACACAGTATGTAAGGTGACAGGGAAAAAACAATCAACCGCAGTAAATCGGCCCGTATTTTATGGAATGTTACCCTATTGACTCGCAATATTCCTCAAACTTCATTCTCCAGTGAAACATATTTTTTTGGATCTGCTTCTACTGTTGAGCTTAGTGATCCTTTGCAGTAACTCACTTCAATCCCTTTCCCCCACCCCCAATCCATTACCCATACATGAAATGAACTGAAAATTGCTTATTGTCATAAGTAGGCTTCAATTAAGTTACTGTGAAAAGCCCCCAGTCGCCATATTCAAGCGCCTGTTCGGGGAGGCTGGTACGGGAATTGAACCGTGCTGCATGTGAAGTCGCTCTACTTTATTCCAGTATCCAACATTTCAGCTTGCATCTCCTTTATTTAGCCTTGCTGTCTTGCTGATCTCTCTGTCCTTGATCAGCAGCATTATTCCAATAGAGCTTGACGAACACCGCCTCAACTTTCGATGAGGTGCTTTATAGCATCCTGGACTCAACACCGTGTTCAGCAATTTTACATCATTATCCAGGCCCCATTTTGGTTCCTTTCCATTTGCAAGTTTGATTTTAACCCTTTTTTCTCTTGTTTCTGCTTTGAGACAGCAGCTGCTCATTATTCTGCGATTCACGCCTCCTCTGCCCACATCTTGTCCCATTCCCCACATTGACAACTGCTTTTGTCATTTAATTTCTCCTGCCTTCCACCCTGTGACAGACCTTCCCAATTTTTTTAATAACCTCCCATCTGCTTAAAACCTGTTGACTTTTTTCTCCCTCTTCAGGTGTTGCCAGACCAGCTGGGCATTTTCAGCAATTTCTGTTTTTACATCACTTTTACCTTGGCTTTTGTGGGGGATGGATTTTTTGTTGAATTTTCATACCGTCCAACAGCAGCAATAAATGCTGTTTCTGTCAACCTTTCCCAAAGTTAACAGTTCAGTGGGACCCTCAACCTGGGATGATCGCACAGGCTGATTATGGGTGGGCATTTCAACACGGTTATTGATCAAAGCCTGGAGAGGATCATGTTCGAGAACGCGCAAGGTGCCAGCAATGGCCATGGAGCTGAAAGGGTTCATGGAGCAGATGGGGGGGGGGGGGGGGGGGGGGGGGGGGATCCGTGGAGATTTAGGCAGCCGAGAGCCAGGGAATTTTCTTTCTTCTCCCATGTTCACATGGTGTATTCCCGGATAGATTTCTTTGTTGTTGGCAGGGCCCTGTTGGCGAGGGTGGTGGATACGGGCTATTGGGCAATTACGACCTTGGACCATGCTCCGTACTGGGTGGACCTGCAGGTCAGTATGGATAGCAAGCAGCGCCCACACTGGAGATTGGATGTGGGGCTGTTGGCAGACGAAGTGGTCTGCAAGAGATTGAGGAAGTGGATGCTGAACTATCTGCAGGTAAACGATACGGGGGAGGTCTCAGCAGCGGTGTCTGCGAAGCGCAGAAGGCGGTGGTGAGAGGGGAGCTGATCTCAATCCGGGCTCACAGATACAGGACAGATAGGGCAGAGACGGACCGACTGGTAAGAGAGATTTTACGAATGGATAGGAGGTATGCGGGGGCTCCAGAGGTGGGGCTATTGAGGGAAAGCCGGATGCTGCAGGCGGAATTTAGTTTGTTAACTACAGGTCGGGCAGTGGAGCAGCTCAGGAAGGTGAAGGAAGCGGTGTACGAACATGGGGAAAAGACCAGTAGGTTGCTTGCACAGCAGCACAGAAAAAGGGAGGCAGCGAGGGAAATAGGGAAATAGGTTGATGGGGATGGGAACTTAGTTGGGGACTCAGAGGGGGTGAGCAAGACCTTCGGGACATTTATAGTCGTCCTTGATAAATATCAAACTATTCGGAAGGACAGAGTGGATGGTAAGGGAGGTGGTGTAGCTCTGTTATTAAAGGATGACATCCGGGCAATAGTAAAGGATGACATCGGTGCCATGGAGGACAAGGTTGAATCCATTTGGGTGGAAATTAGGAATAGTAAGGCGAAAAAGTCACTGATAGGAGTAGTCTATAGGCCACCAAATAGTAACAATATGTTAGGGCAGGAAATAAACAAAGAAATAACTGATGCATGTAGAAATGGTACAGTAGTTATCATGGTGGATTTTAATCTACATGTCAATTGGTTTAACCAGGTCGGTCAAGGCAGCCTGGAGGAGGAATTTATAGAATGTATCCGTAATAGTTTCCTGGAAAAGTATGTAATAGAACCTACAAGGGAACAAGCTGCCCTAGATCTGGTCGTGTGCAATGAGACAGGATTGACTAATGATCTCATAGTTAGGGATCCTCTCGGAAGGAGTGATCACAATATGGTGGAATTTAAAATACAGATGGAGGATGAGGTAAAATCAAACACTAGTGTTTTGCGCTCAAAAAAAGCAGATTACAATGGGATGATAGAAGAGCTAGCTAAGGTAGACTGGGAGCAAAGACTTTATGGTCAAACAGTTGAGGAACAGTGGAGAACCATCCAAGCAATTTTTCACAGTTTATACCAACAAAAAGGAAGGACAGGAGAAAGAGGGAAAATCGACCGTGGGTTTCTAAGGAAATAAGGGAGAGTATCAAATTGAAGGAAAAAGCATACAAAGTGGCAAATTAGTGGGAGACTAGAGGACTGGGAAATTTTTAGGGGGCAACAGAACACTATTAAAAAAGCTATAAAGAAAAGTAAGATAGATTATGAGAGTAAGGTTGCTCAGAATATAAAAACAGATAGTAAAGGTTTCTACAAATATATAAAACAAAAAAGATTGGCGAAGGTAAATATTGGTCCTTCAGAAGACGAGAATCGTGATTTAATAATGGGAGATGAGGAAATGGCTGAGGAACATAACAGGTTTTTTGGGTCGGTCTTCACAGTGGAAGACACAAGTAACATGCCAGTGACTGATAGAAATGAGGCTATGACAGGTGAGGACCTTGGGATGGTTGTTATCACTAAGGAGGTAGTGATAGGCAAGCTAATGGGGCTAAAGGTGGACAAGTCTCCTGGCACTGATGGAATGCATACCAGAGTGCTAAAAGAGATGGCTAGAGAAATTACAAATGCACTATTGATAATTTACCAAAATTCACTAGACTCTGGGGTGGGCCCGGCGGATTGGAAATTAGCAAACGTGACACCACTGTTTAAAAAAGGAGGTAGGCATAGAGCAGGTAATTATAGGCCAGTTAGCTTAACTTCGGTAGTAGGGAAGATGCTGGAATCTATCATCAAAGAAGAGATAGCGAGGCACCTGGATAGTAATTGTCCATTGGGAAGACGCAGCATGGGTTCATAAAGGGCAGGACAGTGCCATACTAATTTTTTGAGGAGCTTACCAGAGCCATAGATATTGGGAAGCCAATGGATGTGATATATCTGGATTGCCAGAAACTCTTTGGCAAGGTGCCACACAAAAGGTTGCTACATCAGATAAAGATGCATGGCATTAAGGGTAAAGTAGTAGCATGGATAGAGGATTGGTTAATTAATAGAAAGCAAAGAGTGGGGATTAATGGGTGCTTCTCTGGTAGGCAATCAGTCGCACGTGGTGGCCCTCAGGGATCAGTGTTGGGCCCACAATTGATCACAATTTACATAGATGATTTGGAGTTGGGGACCAAGTGCTGGTTGGTTTAGTTCACTGGGTTAAATCACTGGCTTTTAAAGCAGACCAAGCAGGCCATCAGCACGGTTCGATTCCTGTACTGGTGCCGGAATGTGGCGACTAGGGGCTTTTCACAGTAACTTCACTGAAGCCTACTCATGACAATAAGCGATTTTCATATCATTTTTTTCATTTCAGTAAAGCGTTTGATAAGGTTCGCCCTGGTAGGGTACTGCAGAAAATACGGAGGCATGGGATTTAGGGTGATTTAGCAGTTTGAATCAGAAATTGGCTAGGTGGAAGAAGACAAAGGGTGGTGATTGATGGGAAATGTTCAGCCTGGAGTTCAGTTTCTAGTGGTGTACCACAAAGATCTGTTTTGGGGCCACTGCTGTTTGTCATTTTTATATATGACCTGAAGGAGCGAGTAGAAGGATGTGTGAGTAAATTTTCAGATGACCCTAAAGTCGGTGGAGTTAGATAAGCTGCAGAGCTGGGCTGAGAGGTGGCAAATGGAGTTTAATGCAGAAAAGTGTGAGGTGATTCGTTTTGGAAGGAATAACAGGAAGACAGAGTACTGGGCTAATGGTGAGATTCTTGGTAGTTTGGATGAGCAGAGAGATCCCGGTGTCCATGAACATAGATCCGTGAAAGTTGCCACCCAGGTAGATAGGGTTATTAAGAAGGCGCACAGTGCTGTTAGCTTTATTGGCAGAGGGATTAAGTTTGGAAGCCATGAGGTCGTGTTGCAGCTGCACAAATCTCTGGTGCGGCCGCATTTGGAGTATTCCGTGCAGTTCTGGTCCGCGCATTATAGGAAGGATGTGGAAGCATTGGAAAGGGTGCAGAGGAGATTTACCAGGATGTTGCCTGGTATGGAGGGAAGATCTTATGAGGGAAGTCTGAAGGACTTGAGGCTCTTTTCGTTAGAGAGAAGAAGGTTAAGAGGTAACTTAATTGAGGCAGACAAGATGATCAGAGGATTAGATAGGGTGGATTGTGAGAGCCTTTTTCCTCGGATGGCGATGGCTAGCACGAGGGGACATAGCTTTAAATTGAGGAGAGATAGATATAAGTCAGATGTCAGAGATAGGTTCATTACTCAGAGAGTAGTAAGGGCGTGAAATACCTGACCTGCAACAGCAGTCGACTCGCCACAGTTAAGGGCATTTAAATGGTCATTGGATAAACATATGTATGATAAGGGAATAGTGTAGATGGGCTTCAGAGTGGTTTCACAGGTCGGCGCAACATGGAGGGCCGAAGGGCCTGTACTGCACTGTAATATTCTATTGTCTATGTTCTGAAGTGCTTCGGGACATTTTACTGCATTAAAGGCACTATTACAAATGCAAGTTGTTGGTGATCAGTGCCAGTATCTCAAATCATTTGCTCAGATGGCCTCCCTTCCCTCACCATTTCTACTCTGTCAGATTCTGTTACCTCTCTGCTACGTGTGTACATTTAAGGTCTCATTCTTGTCACACAGCGGGTGTTCCAGCACCATCAACCTACGCTTCTCGGACATCACGGGGGACAGTATCCGGATGGACTGGGATCATGGATCGGAGGATGTGGACCAATACAGAATCAGCTGGGTTCCATCTGGGGGAGGGGACAAAAAAGAGGTAATGAAATCCATACTTTCTGCTTCTGTGTATCTGTAGCTGATTTTTAAATTTGCCTTGCAACATGCGAGTGTGAAGCAAAACCGCTGTCAGCCAGATCTGTATATGTATGAAAATGTTCCTCCTTTCCAGCAACGATGTTTCATTGCATCCTTGTAATCCTTTCCACACTTGCTAATGTGTTGCATTCTCTGTTGGTCGTGGGGGCATGATCACATTGAAAACAGCAGGTATTTTCCTTTCCCAACTGGGACAGGCAAAGTCACGGGCAGGACTGGAAAATGTGGAGATCGGCCAAAACTCAATTGGGTGGGATGAGCTCTTTGAACCGTAACCTGCAGAAAAATCAGCACATTCTTTCTGAATGGCATTACTGTACTAGAAGGTGATCAGAAAACAGCTTTCCGCACGTACCCTATGCTCTTTAGTATTGAGATGTTGGGCTCAGTTGCCCACTCAAAGAAGAGCATTTGCGCAATGAACAAAACAGTCCAAATTAGTTTATTCCTTCAATTTAATTTTCTGCAGAAATACTCCACATGACCATGAGGGAATGCCACTGGGAAAGGTGGCTGCAGCCAAGGGTTGGTAAAGGATTTTAAGGTCATTGCAGGCCCCCTGAGTGATATCAAATTCAAACATCCCCATTTAATTCAGGGAATCAGTTTGCAGAAAACTAAATTGGTTTCATGCACTGAACGTGTCTTGACCTTCGCTTTATGCCTTTTCTTCCAGATGATTATAAATGGCAATGCGACAAGCCAGGTTTTAGATAACCTGGATCCTGACACCTTGTATGATGTTTACCCTTACTGCCATCTACCCAGACAAGACGGAAAGTGAAGACGTCTCAGCCTCCCAGAGTACATGTAAGTCTTCAGTATATAAAAATCTCCATTAGTCTTTTCTACCCCCTTAACAATTATGTTCAAATATTGAAAAGAGGACAAAGTGACATGGAAAGCACATGCTGCATATTGTGATGTGCAGCAGATCACAATGCCTTCAGGATGGGGTGTGGGATTAGTATATTCCCCATGGATTCTCTGCTTCTGCTGTAGCAAAGTGTATCTATTGGCTTCATTGGCTAGCCTGCTTGTGCCCAATATTCCTGGGCCATACTGCACCTTCAGCCAGATAAAACTATAAAACCATAGAATTCCGACAGCGTAGAAAGAGGCCATTTGGCCTTGTGTGTCTGCACCGACCCTCTGAAAGAGGAACCTAATTAGGCTCACTCCCCTGCCCAATCCCTGAAGCACCCCCCTAACCTGCACATCTGGGACTATTTAGCATGACCAATCCACCTAATGTGCACATCTTTGGACTGTGGGAGGAACCGGAGGACCCAGAGGAAACCCACAAAGACACGGAGAAAATGTACAAGCACCACACAGACAATCTACCGAGGCAGGAATTTAACCCAGTTCTCTGGCACTGTGAGGCAGCAGTGATAACCCAACCCCTGATTAATTTATGCCTCCCTCAACTTGCCTCCACTTTTATTTATGGACCCGCTTCCCCAACCCCTTATCTATTCCTTATAGAAAAATGATTGGCCTCACCCCATTTCCCCACTACCTGGGCGTAACTTGTCTATGCAAAGATAAATAACAATCATATTTGCATATATCTAACATATATTAACAGTCTCAAGTAACTTTACTGGATGACATCAGCAGATTGCTAATCATTTAAGTTAAACTAGTGATGTTTGTATTTATAGAACTTGAAACAATATTGCCCCATACCGTTTTGCTGAAGGTGAAAGGGGTGCCATGTGGCACAGTGGCTAGCACTGGGACTGCGGCACTGAGAAGACAGAGGGTGGTTGTGGATGGCAAATTTTCAGACTGGAGACCAGTTACCAGCGGTGAACCACAGGGATCAGTGCTGGGTCCTCTGCTATTTGTGATTTTTATCAATGACTTGGAGGACGGGGCTGAAGGCTGGGTCAGTAAATTTGCTGATGACACCAAGATTGGCGGAGTCGTGGATGAGTTAGAGGGCTGCTGTAGGCTGCAAAGAGACATTGATAGGATGCAGAGCTGTGCCGAAAAATGGCAGATGGAGTTTAACCCTGATAAGTGCTAGGTGATTCATTATGGTCGAGAAAATTTGAATGCGGATTTCAGGGTCAACGGCAGGGTTCTGAGGAATGTGGAGGAACAGAGAGATCTTGGGGTTCATGTCCACAGATCTCTGAAGGTTGCCACTCAAGTGGACAGAGCCGTGAAGAAGGCCTATAGTGTGTTAGCAGTTATTGACATGGGGCTTGAGTTTGAGAGCCGCGGGGTTAGGCTGCAACTCCACATGACCCTGGAGAGGCCACATCAGGAGTATTGTGTGCAGTTCTGGTCACCTCATTACAGGAAGGATGTGGAAACATTAGAAAGGATGCAAAGGAGATTTACGAGGATGCTGCCTGGTTTGCAGAATAGGTGTTATGAGGAAAGGTTAAGGGAGCTAGGCCTTTTCACTTTGGAGCGGAGGAGGATGAGAGGCGACTTAATAGAGGTTTATGAGATGATGAGGGGTATAGAGTGGACGTTAAGAGACTATTTCCTCGGGTGGATACAGCTGTTACAAGGGGGCATAACTATAAGATTCAGGCTGCGATATATCGGAGGGATATCCGAGGTAGGTTCTATGTTCCATGAGGAGTCGGGTTTGAATCCCGGCCCTGGATCACTGTGCGTGTGGAGTTTGCACATTCTCCCCAAGTCAGCGTGGGTTTCAGCCCCACAACCCAAAGATGTGCAGGTTAAATGGATTGGCCACGCTAAATTCCCCTTTAATTGGAAAAAAAGCAATAATTGGGTACTCTAAAAAAATTTTTACACAGTATGTAAGGTGACAGGGAAAAAACAATCAACCGCAGTAAATCGGCCCGTATTTTATGGAATGTTACCCTATTGACTCGCAATATTCCTCCAACTTCATTCTCCAGTGAAACATATTTTTTTGGATCTGCTTCTACTGTTGAGTTAGTGATCCTTTGCAGTAACTCACTTCAATCCCTTTCCCCCACCCCCAATCCATTACCCATACATGAAATGAACTGAAAATTGCTTATTGTCATAAGTAGGCTTCAATTAAGTTACTGTGAAAAGCCCCCAGTCGCCATATTCAAGCGCCTGTTCGGGGAGGCTGGTACGGGAATTGAACCGTGCTGCATGTGAAGTCGCTCTACTTTATTCCAGTATCCAACATTTCAGCTTGCATCTCCTTTATTTAGCCTTGCTGTCTTGCTGATCTCTCTGTCCTTGATCAGCAGCATTATTCCAATAGAGCTTGACGAACACCGCCTCAACTTTCGATGAGGTGCTTTATAGCATCCTGGACTCAACACCGTGTTCAGCAATTTTACATCATTATCCAGGCCCCATTTTGGTTCCTTTCCATTTGCAAGTTTGATTTTAACCCTTTTTTCTCTTGTTTCTGCTTTGAGACAGCAGCTGCTCATTATTCTGTGATTCACGCCTCCTCTGGCCACATCTTGTCCCATTCCCCACATTGACAATGCTTTGTCATTTAATTTCTCCTGCCTTCCACCCTGTGACAGACCTTCCCAATTTTTTTAATAACCTCCCATTTGCTTAAAACCTGTTGACTTTTTTTCTCCCTCTTCAGGTGTTGCCAGACCAGCTGGGCATTTTCAGCAATTTCTGTTTTTACATCACTTTTACCTTGTCTTTTGTGGGGGATAGATTTTTTGTTGAATTTTCATACCGTCCAACAGCAGCAATAAATGCTGTTTCTGTCAACCTTTCCCAAAGTTAACAGTTCAGTGGGACCCTCAACCTGGGATGATCGCACAGGCTGATTATGGGTGGGGCATTTCAACACGGTTATTGATCAAAGCCTGGACCGAGTCATGTTCGAGAACGCGCAAGGTGCCAGCAATGGCCATGGAGCTGAAAGGGTTCATGGAGCAGATGGGGGAGGGGGGGGGGGGGGGGGGGGGGAGGGGGGTTTGATCCGTGGAGATTTAGGCAGCCGAGAGCCAGGGAATTTTCTTTCTTCTCCCATGTTCACATGGTGTATTCCCGGATAGATTTCTTTGTTGTTGGCAGGGCCCTGTTGGCAGAGCGTGGTGGATACGGGCTATTGGGCAATTACGACCTTGGACCATGCTCCGTACTGGGTGGACCTGCAGGTCAGTATGGATAGCAAGCAGCGCCCACACTGGAGATTGGATGTGGGGCTGTTGGCAGACGAAGTGGTCTGCAAGAGATTGAGGAAGTGGATGCTGAACTACCTGCAGGTAAACGATACGGGGGAGGTCTCAGCAGCGGTGGCAGAAGCGCAGAAGGGTGGTGAGAGGGGAGCTGATCTCAATCCGGGCTCACAGATACAGGACAGATAGGGCAGAGACGGACCGACTGGTAAGAGAGATTTTACGAATGGATAGGAGGTATGCGGGGGCTCCAGAGGTGGGGCTATTGAGGGAAAGCCGGATGCTGCAGGCGGAATTTAGTTTGTTAACTACAGGTCGGGCAGTGGAGCAGCTCAGGAAGGTGAAGGAAGCGGTGTACGAACATGGGGAAAAGACCAGTAGGTTGCTTGCACAGCAGCACAGAAAAAGGGAGGCAGCGAGGGAAATAGGGAAATAGGTTGATGGGGATGGGAACTTAGTTGGGGACCTCAGAGGGGGTGAGCAAGACCTTCGGGACATTTATAGTCGTCCTTGATAAATATCAAACTATTCGGAAGGACAGAGTGGATGGTAAGGGAGGTGGTGTAGCTCTGTTATTAAAGGATGACATCCGGGCAATAGTAAGGATGACATCGGTGCCATGGAGGACAAGGTTGAATCCATTTGGGTGGAAATTAGGAATAGTAAGGCGAAAAAAGTCACTGATAGGAGTAGTCTATAGGCCACCAAATAGTAACAATATGTTAGGGCAGGAAATAAACAAAGAAATAACTGATGCATGTAGAAATGGTACAGTAGTTATCATGGTGGATTTTAATCTACATGTCAATTGGTTTAACCAGGTCGGTCAAGGCAGCCTGGAGGAGGAGTTTATAGAATGTATCCGTAATAGTTTCCTGGAAAAGTATGTAATAGAACCTACAAGGGAACAAGCTGCCCTAGATCTGGTCGTGTGCAATGAGACAGGATTGACTAATGATCTCATAGTTAGGGATCCTCTCGGAAGGAGTGATCACAATATGGTGGAATTTAAAATACAGATGGAGGATGAGGTAAAATCAAACACTAGTGTTTTGCGCTCAAAAAAAGCAGATTACAATGGGATGATAGAAGAGCTAGCTAAGGTAGACTGGGAGCAAAGACTTTATGGTCAAACAGTTGAGGAACAGTGGAGAACCATCCAAGCGATTTTTCACAGTTTATACCAACAAAAAGGAAGGACAGGAGAAAGAGGGAAAATCGACCGTGGGTTTCTAAGGAAATAAGGGAGAGTATCAAATTGAAGGAAAAAGCATACAAAGTGGCAAATTAGTGGGAGACTAGAGGACTGGGAAATTTTTAGGGGGCAACAGAACACTATTAAAAAGCTATAAAGAAAAGTAAGATAGATTATGAGAGTAAGGTTGCTCAGAATATAAAAACAGATAGTAAAAGGTTTCTACAAATATATAAAACAAAAAAGATTGGCGAAGGTAAATATTGGTCCTTCAGAAGACGAGAATCGTGATTTAATAATGGGAGATGAGGAAATGGCTGAGGAACATAACAGGTTTTTTGGGTCGGTCTTCACAGTGGAAGACACAAGTAACATGCCAGTGACTGATAGAAATGAGGCTATGACAGGTGAGGACCTTGGGATGGTTGTTATCACTAAGGAGGTAGTGATGGGCAAGCTAATGGGGCTAAAGGTGGACAAGTCTCCTGGCACTGATGGAATGCATACCAGAGTGCTAAAAGAGATGGCTAGAGAAATACAAATGCACTATTGATAATTTACCAAAATTCACTAGACTCTGGGGTGGGCCCGGCGGATTGGAAATTAGCAACGTGACACCACTGTTTAAAAAGGAGGTAGGCATAGAGCAGGTAATTATAGGCCAGTTAGCTTAACTTCGGTAGTAGGGAAGATGCTGGAATCTATCATCAAAGAAGAGATAGCGAGGCACCTGGATAGTAATTGTCCCATTGGGAAGACGCAGCATGGGTTCATAAAGGGCAGGTCATGCCATACTAATTTTTTTGAGGAGCTTACCAGAGCCAGTAGATATTGGGAAGCCAATGGATGTGATATATCTGGATTGCCAGAAAATCTTTGGCAAGGTGCCACACAAAAGGTGGCTACATAAGATAAAGATGCATGGCATTAAGGGTAAAGTAGTAGCATGGATAGAGGATTGGTTAATTAATAGAAAGCAAAGAGTGGGGATTAATGGGTGCTTCTCTGGTAGGCAATCAGTCGCACGTGGTGGCCCTCAGGGATCAGTGTTGGGCCCACAATTGATCACAATTTACATAGATGATTTGGAGTTGGGGACCAAGTGCTGGTTGGTTTAGTTCACTGGGTTAAATCACTGGCTTTTAAAGCAGACCAAGCAGGCCATCAGCACGGTTCGATTCCTGTACTGGTGCCGGAATGTGGCGACTAGGGGCTTTTCACAGTAACTTCACTGAAGCCTACTCATGACAATAAGCGATTTTCATATCATTTTTTCATTTCAGTAAAGCGTTTGATAAGGTTCGCCCTGGTAGGCTACTGCAGAAAATACGGAGGCATGGGATTTAGGGTGATTTAGCAGTTTGAATCAGAAATTGGCTAGGTGGAAGAAGACAAAGGGTGGTGATTGATGGGAAATGTTCAGCCTGGAGTTCAGTTTCTAGTGGTGTACCACAAAGATCTGTTTTGGGGCCACTGCTGTTTGTCATTTTTATATATGACCTGAAGGAGCGAGTAGAAGGATGTGTGAGTAAATTTTCAGATGACCCTAAAGTCGGTGGAGTTAGATAAGCTGCAGAGCTGGGCTGAGAGGTGGCAAATGGAGTTTAATGCAGAAAAGTGTGAGGTGATTCGTTTTGGAAGGAATAACAGGAAGACAGAGTACTGGGCTAATGGTGAGATTCTTGGTAGTTTGGATGAGCAGAGAGATCCCGGTGTCCATGAACATAGATCCGTGAAAGTTGCCACCCAGGTAGATAGGGTTATTAAGAAGGCGCACAGTGTGTTAGCCTTTATTGGCAGAGGGATTAAGTTTGGAAGCCATGAGGTCATGTTGCAGCTGTACAAAATCTCTGGTGCGGCCGCATTTGGAGTATTCCGTGCAGTTCTGGTCGCGCATTATAGGAAGGATGTGGAAGCATTGGAAAGGGTGCAGAGGAGATTTACCAGGATGTTGCCTGGTATGGAGGGAAGATCTTATGAGGGAAGTCTGAAGGACTTGAGGCTCTTTCGTTAGAGAGAAGAAGGTTAAGAGGTAACTTAATTGAGGCAGACAAGATGATCAGAGGATTAGATAGGGTGGATTGTGAGAGCCTTTTTCCTCGGATGGCGATGGCTAGCACGAGGGGACATAGCTTTAAATTGAGGAGAGATAGATATAAGTCAGATGTCAGAGATAGGTTCATTACTCAGAGAGTAGTAAGGGCGTGAAATACCTGACCTGCAACAGCAGTCGACTCACCAGTATTAAGGGCATTTAAATGGTCATTGGATAAACATATGTATAATAAGGGAATAGTGTAGATGGGCTTCAGAGTGGTTTCACAGGTCGGCGCAACATGGAGGGCCGAAGGGCCTGTACTGCACTGTAATATTCTATTGTCTATGTTCTGAAGTGCTTCGGGACATTTTACTGCATTAAAGGCACTATTACAAATGCAAGTTGTTGGATGATCAGTGCCAGTATCTCAAATCTTTGCTCAGATGGCCTCCCTTCCCTCACCATTTCTACTCTGACAGATTCTGTTACCTCTCTGCTAATGTGTACATTTAAGGTCTCATTCTTGCTCACACAGCGGGCTATCCCAGCACCATCAAACCTACGCTTCTCGGACATCACGGGGGACAGTATCCGGATGGACTGGGATCATGGATCGGAGGATGTGGACCATACAGAATCAGCTGGGTTCCATCTGGGGGAGGGGACAAAAAAGAGGTGATGAAATCCATACTTTCTGCTTCAGTGTATCTGTAGCTGATTTTTAAATTTGCCTTGCAACATGCGAGTGTGAAGCAAAACCGCTGTCAGCCAGATCTGTATATGTATGAAAATGTTCCTCCTTTCCAGCAACGATGTTTCATTGCATCCTTGTAATCCTTTCCACACTTGCTAATGAGTTGCATTCTCTGTTGGTCGTGGGGGCATGATCACATTGAAAACAGCAGGTATTTTCCTTTCCCAACTGGGACAGGCAAAGTCACGGGCAGGACTGGAAAATGTGGAGATCGGCCAAAACTCAATTGGGTGGGATGAGCTCTTTGAACCGTAACCTGCAGAAACATCAGCACATTCTTTCTGAATGGCATTACTGTACTAGAAGGTGATCAGAAAACAGCTTTCCGCAGTACCCTATGCTCTTTAGTATTGAGATGTTGGGCTCAGTTGCCCACTCAAAGAAGAGCATTTGCGCAATGAACAAAACAGTCCAAATTAGTTTATTCCTTCAATTTAATTTTCTGCAGAAATACTCCACATGACCATGAGGGAATGCCACTGGGAAAGGTGGCTGCAGCCAAGGGTTGGTAAAGGATTTTAAGGTCATTGCAGGCCCCCTGAGTGATATCAAATTCAAACATCCCCATTTAATTCAGGGAATCAGTTTGCAGAAAACAAATTGGTTTCATGCACTGAACGTGTCTTGACCTTCGCTTTATGCCTTTTCTTCCAGATGATTATAAATGGCAATGCGACAAGCCAGGTTTTAGATAACCTGGATCCTGACACCTTGTATGATGTTTCCATTACTGCCATCTACCCAGACAAGACGGAAAGTGAAGACGTCTCAGCCTCCCAGAGTACATGTAAGTCTTCAGTATATAAAAATCTCCATTAGTCTTTTCTACCCCCTTAACAATTATGTTCAAATATTGAAAACAGGACAAAGTGACATGGAAAGCACATGCTGCATATTGTGACGTGCAGCATATCATAATATCCTTCAGGATGGGGTGTGGGATTAGTATGTTCCCCTGGATTCTCTGCTTCTGCTGTAGCAAAGTGTATCTATTGGCTTCATTGGCCAGCCTGCTTGTGTCCCAATATTCCTGGGCCATACAGCACCTTCAGCCAGATAAATCTATAAAACCATAGAATTCCGACAGTGTAGAAAGAGGCTCATTTGGCCTTGTGTGTCTTGCACCGACCCTCTGAAAGAGGAACCTAATTAGGCCCACTCCCTGCCCAATCCCTGAAGCACCCCCCTAACCTGCACATCTGGGGCTATTTAGCATGACCAATCCACCTAATGTGCACATCTTTGGACTGTGGGAGGAAACCGGAGGACCCAGAGGAAACCCACAAAGACACGGAGAAAATGTACAAGCACCACACAGACAATCTACCGAGGCAGGAATTTAACCCAGTTCTCTGGCAGCTGTGAGGCAGCAGTGATAACCCAACCCCTGATTAATTTATGCCTCCCTCAACTTGCCTCCACTTTTATTTATGGACCCGCTTCCCCAACCCCTTATCTATTCCTTATAGAAAAATGATTGGCCTCACCCCATTTCCCCACTACCTGGGCGTAACTTGTCTATACAAAGGTAAATAACAATCATATTGCATATATCTAACACATATTAACAGTCTCAAGTAACTTTACTGGATGACATCAGCAGATTGCTAATCATTTAAGTTAAACTAGTGATGTTTGTATTTATAGAACTTGAAACAATATTGCCCCATACCGTTTTGCTGAAGGTGAAAGGGGCACCATGTGGCACAGTGGCTAGCACTGGGACTGCGGCACTGAGAAGACAGAGGGTGGTTGTGGATGGCAAATTTTCAGACTGGAGACAGTTACCAGCGGTGAACCACAGGGATCAGTGCTGGGTCCTCTGCTATTTGTGATTTTTATCAATGACTTGGAGGACGGGGCTGAAGGCTGGGTCAGTAAATTTGCTGATGACACCAGATTGGCGGAGTCGTGGATGAGTTAGAGGCTGCTGTAGGCTGCAAGAGACATTGATAGGATGCAGAGCTGTGCCGAAAAATGGCAGATGGAGTTTAACCCTGATAAGTGCTAGGTGATTCATTATGGTCGAGAAAATTTGAATGCGGATTTCAGGGTCAACGGCAGGGTTCTGAGGAATGTGGAGGAACAGAGAGATCTTGGGGTTCATGTCCACAGATCTCTGAAGGTTGCCACTCAAGTGGACAGAGCCGTGAAGAAGGCCTATAGTGTGTTAGCAGTTATGACATGGGGCTTGAGTTTGAGAGCCGCGGGGTTAGGCTGCAACTCCACATGACCCTGGAGAGGCCACTCAGGAGTATTGTGTGCAGTTCTGGTCACCTCATTACAGGAAGGATGTGGAAACATTGGAAAGGATGCAAAGGAGATTTACGAGGATGCTGCCTGGTTTGCAGAATAGGTGCTTATGAGGAAAGGTTAAGGGAGCTAGGCCTTTTCACTTTGGAGCGGAGGTGGATGAGAGGCGACTTAATAGAGGTTTATGAGATGATGAGGGGGATAGAGTGGACGTTAAGAGACTATTTCCTCGGGTGGATACAGCTGTTACACGGGGGCATAACTATAAGATTCAGGCTGCGATATATCGGAGGGATATCCGAGGTAGGTTCTATGTTCCATGAGGAGTCGGGTTTGAATCCCGGCCCTGGATCACTGTGCGTGTGGAGTTTGCACATTCTCCCCATGTCAGCGTGGGTTTCAGCCCCACAACCCAAAGATGTGCAGGTTAAATGGATTGGCCACGCTAAATTCCCCTTTAATTGGAAAAAAGCAATAATTGGGTACTCTAAAAAAATTTTTACACAGTATGTAAGGTGACAGGGAAAAAACAATCAACCGCAGTAAATCGGCCCGTATTTTATGGAATGTTACCCTATTGACTCGCAATATTCCTCAAACTTCATTCTCCAGTGAAACATATTTTTTTGGATCTGCTTCTACTGTTGAGCTTAGTGATCCTTTGCAGTAACTCACTTCAATCCCTTTCCCCCACCCCAATCCATTACCCATACATGAAATGAACTGAAAATTGCTTATTGTCATAAGTAGGCTTCCAATTAAGTTACTGTGAAAAGCCCCCAGTCGCCATATTCAAGCGCCTGTTCGGGGAGGCTGGTACGGGAATTGAACCGTGCTGCATGTGAAGTCGCTCTACTTTATTCCAGTATCCAACATTTCAGCTTGCATCTCCTTTATTTAGCCTTGCTGTCTTGCTGATCTCTCTGTCCTTGATCAGCAGCATTATTCCAATAGAGCTTGGCGAACACCGCCTCAACTTTCGATGAGGTGCTTTATAGCATCCTGGACTCAACACCGTGTTCAGCAATTTTACATCATTATCCAGGCCCCATTTTGGTTCCTTTCCATTTGCAAGTTTGATTTTAACCCTTTTTTCTCTTGTTTCTGCTTTGAGACAGCAGCTGCTCATTATTCTGCGATTCACGCCTCCTCTGCCCACATCTTGTCCCATTCCCCACATTGACAATGCTTTTGTCATTTAATTTCTCCTGCCTTCCACTCTGTGACAGACCTTCCCAATTTTTTTAATAACCTCCCATCTGCTTAAAACCTGTTGACTTTTTTTCTCCCTCTTCAGGTGTTGCCAGACCAGCTGGGCATTTTCAGCAATTTCTGTTTTTTATATCACTTTTACCTTGTCTTTTGTGGGGGATGGATTTTTTGTTGAATTTCATACCGTCCAACAGCAGCAATAAATGCTGTTTCTGTCAACCTTTCCCAAAGTTAACAGTTCAGTGGGACCCTCAACCTGGGATGATCGCACAGGCTGATTATCGGTGGGCATTTCAACACGGTTATTGATCAAAGCCTGGAGAGATCATGTTCGAGAACGCGCAAGGTGCCAGCAATGGCCATGGAGCTGAAAGGGTTCATGGAGCAGATGGGGGAGGGGGGGGGGGGGGGGGGAGGGGGGGGTTGATCCGTGGAGATTTAGGCAGCCGAGAGCCAGGGAATTTTCTTTCTTCTCCCATGTTCACATGGTGTATTCCCGGATAGATTTCTTTGTTGTTGGCAGGGCCCTGTTGGCGAGGGTGGTGGATACGGGCTATTGGGCAATTACGACCTTGGACCATGCTCCGTCACTGGGTGGACCTGCAGGTCAGTATGGATAGTAAGCAGCGCCCACTCTGGAGATTGGATGTGGGGCTGTTGGCGGACGAAGTGGGTCTGCAAGAGATTGAGGAAGTGGGATGCTGAACTACCTGCAGGTAAACGATACGGGAGAGGTCTCAGCAGCGGTGGTCTGCGAAGCGCAGAAGGCGGTGGTGAGAGGGGGAGCTGATCTCAATCCGGGCTCACAGATACAGGACAGATAGGGCAGAGACGGACCGACTGGTAAGAGAGATTTTACGAATGGATAGGAGGTATGCGGGGGCTCCAGAGGTGGGGCTATTGAGGGAAAGCCGGATGCTGCAGGCGGAATTTAGTTTGTTAACTACAGGTAGGGCAGTGGAGCAGCTCAGGAAGGTGAAGGAAGCGGTGTACGAGCATGGGGAAAAGGCCAGTAGGTTGCTTGCACAGCAGCACAGAAAAGGGAGGCAGCGAGGGAAATAGGGAAATAGGTTGATGGGGATGGGAACTTAGTTGGGGACTCAGAGGGGGTGAGCAAGACCTTCGGGACATTTATAGTCGTCCTTGATAAATATCAAACTATTCGGAAGGACAGAGTGGATGGTAAGGGAGGTGGTGTAGCTCTGTTATTAAAGGATGACATCCGGGCAATAGTAAAGGATGACATCGGTGCCATGGAGGACAAGGTTGAATCCATTTGGGTGGAAATTAGGAATAGTAAGGCGAAAAAGTCACTGATAGGCGTAGTCTATAGGCCACCAAATAGTAACAATATGTTAGGGCAGGAAATAAACAAAGAAATAACTGATGCATGTAGAAATGGTACAGTAGTTATCATGGTGGATTTTAATCTACATGTCAATTGCTTTAACCAGGTCGGTCAAGGCAGCCTGGAGGAGGAGTTTATAGAATGTATCCGAATAGTTTCCTGGAAAAGTATGTAATAGAACCTACAAGGGAACAAGCTGCCCTAGATCTGGTCGTGTGCAATGAGACAGGATTGACTAATGATCTCATAGTTAGGGATCCTCTCGGAAGGAGTGATCACAATATGGTGGAATTTAAAATACAGATGGAGGTTGAGGTAAAATCAAACACTAGTGTTTTGCGCTCAAAAAAAGCAGATTACAATGGGATGATAGAAGAGCTAGCTAAGGTAGACTGGGAGCAAAGACTTTATGGTCAAACAGTTGAGGAACAGTGGAGAACCATCCAAGCGATTTTTCACAGTTTATACCAACAAAAAGGAAGGACAGGAGAAAGAGGGAAAATCGACCGTGGGTTTCTAAGGAAATAAGGGAGAGTATCAAATTGAAGGAAAAAGCATACAAAGTGGCAAATTAGTGGGAGACTAGAGGACTGGGAAATTTTTAGGGGGCAACAGAACACTATTAAAAAAGCTATAAAGAAAAGTAAGATAGATTATGAGAGTAAGGTTGCTCAGAATATAAAAACAGATAGTAAAGTTTCTCCAAATATATAAAACAAAAAAGATTGGCGAAGGTAAATATTGGTCCTTCAGAAGACGAGAATCGTGATTTAATAATGGGAGATGAGGAAATGGCTGAGGAACATAACAGGTTTTTTGGGTCGGTCTTCACAGTGGAAGACACAAGTAACATGCCAGTGACTGATAGAAATGAGGCTATGACAGGTGAGGACCTTGGGATGGTTGTTATCACTAAGGAGGTAGTGATGGGCAAGCTAATGGGGCTAAAGGTGGACAAGTCTCCTGGCACTGATGGAATGCATACCAGAGTGCTAAAGAGATGGCTAGAGAAATTACAAATGCACTATTGATAATTTACCAAAATTCACTAGACTCTGGGGTGGGCCCGGCGGATTGGAAATTAGCAAACGTGACACCACTGTTTAAAAAAGGAGGTAGGCATAGAGCAGGTAATTATAGGCCAGTTAGCTTAACTTCGGTAGTAGGGAAGATGCTGGAATCTATCATCAAAGAAGAGATAGCGAGGCACCTGGATAGTAATTGTCCCATTGGGAAGACGCAGCATGGGTTCATAAAGGGCAGGTCGTGCCATACTAATTTTTGAGGAGCTTACCAGAGCCGTAGATATTGGGAAGCCAATGGATGTGATATATCTGGATTGCCAGAAAATCTTTGGCAAGGTGCCACACAAAGGTTGCTACATAAGATAAAGATGCATGGCATTAAGGGTAAAGTAGTAGCATGGATAGAGGATTGGTTAATTAATAGAAAGCAAAGAGTGGGGATTAATGGGTGCTTCTCTGGTAGGCAATCAGTTGCACGTGGTGGCCCTCAGGGATCAGTGTTGGGCCCACAATTGATCACAATTTACATAGATGATTTGGAGTTGGGGACCAAGTGCTGGTTGGTTTAGTTCACTGGGTTAAATCACTGGCTTTTAAAGCAGACCAAGCAGGCCATCAGCACGGTTCGATTCCTGTACTGGTGCCGGAATGTGGCGACTAGGGGCTTTTCACAGTAACTTCACTGAAGCCTACTCATGACAATAAGCGATTTTCATATCATTTTTTTCATTTCAGTAAAGCGTTTGATAAGGTTCGCCCTGGTAGGCTACTGCAGAAAATACGGAGGCATGGGATTTAGGGTGATTTAGCAGTTTGAATCAGAAATTGGCTAGGTGGAAGAAGACAAAGGGTGGTGATTGATGGGAAATGTTCAGCCTGGAGTTCAGTTTCTAGTGGTGTACCACAAAGATCTGTTTTGGGGCCACTGCTGTTTGTCATTTTTATATATGACCTGAAGGAGCGAGTAGAAGGATGTGTGAGTAAATTTTCAGATGACCCTAAAGTCGGTGGAGTTAGATAAGCTGCAGAGCTGGGCTGAGAGGTGGCAAATGGAGTTTAATGCAGAAAAGTGTGAGGTGATTCGTTTTGGAAGGAATAACAGGAAGACAGAGTACTGGGCTAATGGTGAGATTCTTGGTAGTTTGGATGAGCAGAGAGATCCCGGTGTCCATGAACATAGATCCGTGAAAGTTGCCACCCAGGTAGATAGGGTTATTAAGAAGGCGCACAGTGTGTTAGCTTTTATTGGCAGAGGGATTAGGTTTGGAAGCCATGAGGTCATGTTGCAGCTGTACAAAACTCTGGTGTGGCCGCATTTGGAGTATTCCGTGCAGTTCTATTCCGCGCATTATAGGAAGGATGTGGAAGCATTGGAAAGGGTGCAGAGGAGATTTACCAGGATGTTGCCTGGTATGGAGGGAAGATCTTATGAGGGAAGGCTGAGGGACTTGAGGCTGCTTTTCGTTAGAGAGAAGAAGGTTAAGAGGTAACTTAATTGAGGCAGACAAGATGATCAGAGGATTAGATAGGGTGGATTGTGAGAGCCTTTTTCCTCGGATGGCGATGGCTAGCACGAGGGGACATAGCTTTAAATTGAGGAGAGATAGATATAAGTCAGATGTCAGAGATAGGTTCATTACTCAGAGAGTAGTAAGGGCGTGAAATACCTGACCTGCAACAGTAGTCGACTCACCAGAGTTAAGCGCATTTAAATGGTCATTGGATAAACATATGTATGATAAGGGAATAGTGTAGATGGGCTTCAGAGTGGTTTCACAGGTCGGCGCAACATGGAGGGCCGAAGGGCCTGTACTGCACTGTAATATTCTATTGTCTATGTTCTGAAGTGCTTCGGGACATTTTACTGCATTAAAGGCACTATTACAAATGCACGTTGTTGGTGATCAGTGCCAGTATCTCAAATCTTTGCTCAGATGGCCTCCCTTCCCTCACCATTTCTACTCTGTCAGATTCTGTTACCTCTCTGCTATGTGTGTACATTTAAGGTCTCATTCTTGTCACACAGCGGGTGTTCCAGCACCATCAAACCTACGCTTCTCAGACATCACGGGGGACAGTATCCGGATGGACTGGGATCATGGATCGGAGGATGTGGACCAATACAGAATCAGCTGGGTTCCATCTGGGGGAGGGGACAAAAAAGAGGTGATGAAATCCATACTTTCTGCTTCAGTGTATCTGTAGCTGATTTTTAAATTTGCCTTGCAACATGCGAGTGTGAAGCAAAACCGCTGTCAGCCAGATCTGTATATGTATGAAAATGTTCCTCCTTTCCAGCAACGATGTTTCATTGCATCCTTGTAATCCTTTCCACACTTGCTAATGAGTTGCATTCTCTGTTGGTCGTGGGGGCATGATCACATTGAAAACAGCAGGTATTTTCCTTTCCCAACTGGGACAGGCAAAGTCACGGGCAGGACTGGAAAATGTGGAGATCGGCCAAAACTCAATTGGGTGGGATGAGCTCTTTGAACCGTAACCTGCAGAAAAATCAGCACATTCTTTCTGAATGGCATTACTGTACTAGAAGGTGATCAGAAAACAGCTTTCCGCACGTACCCTATGCTCTTTAGTATTGAGATGTTGGGCTCAGTTGCCCACTCAAAGAAGAGCATTTGCGCAATGAACAAAACAGTCCAAATTAGTTTATTCCTTCAATTTAATTTTCTGCAGAAATACTCCACATGACCATGAGGGAATGCCACTGGGAAAGGTGGCTGCAGCCAAGGGTTGGTAAAGGATTTTAAGGTCATTGCGGCCCCCTGAGTGTTATCAAATTCAAACATCCCCATTTAATTCAGGGAATCAGTTTGCAGAAAACAAATTGGTTTCATGCACTGAACGTGTCTTGACCTTCGCTTTATGCCTTTTCTTCCAGATGATTATAAATGGCAATGCGACAAGCCAGGTTTTAGATAACCTGGATCCTGACACCTTGTATGATGTTTCCATTACTGCCATCTACCCAGACAAGACGGAAAGTGAAGACGTCTCAGCCTCCCAGAGTACATGTAAGTCTTCAGTATATAAAAATCTCCATTAGTCTTTTCTACCCCCTTAACAATTATGTTCAAATATTGAAAACAGGACAAAGTGACATGGAAAGCACATACTGCATATTGTGACGTGCAGCATATCATAATATCCTTCAGGATGGGGTGTGGGATTAGTATGTTCCCCTGGATTCTCTGCTTCTGCTGTAGCAAAGTGTATCTATTGGCTTCATTGGCTAGCCTGCTTGTGCCCAATATTCCTGGGCCATACTGCACCTTCAGCCAGATAAAACTATAAAACCATAGAATTCCGACAGTGTAGAAAGAGGCCATTTGGCCTTGTGTGTCTGCACCGACCCTCTGAAAGAGGAACCTAATTAGGCTCACTCCCCTGCCCAATCCCTGAAGCACCCCCCTAACCTGCACATCTGGGACTATTTAGCATGACCAATCCACCTAATGTGCACATCTTTGGACTGTGGGAGGAAACCGGAGGACCCAGAGGAAACCCACAAAGACACGGAGAAAATGTACAAGCACCACACAGACAATCTACCGAGGCAGGAATTTAACCCAGTTCTCTGGCGCTGTGAGGCAGCAGTGATAACCCAACCCCTGATTAATTTATGCCTCCCTCAACTTGCCTCCACTTTTATTTATGGACCCGCTTCCCCAACCCCTTATCTATTCCTTATAGAAAAATGATTGGCCTCACCCCATTTCCCCACTACCTGGGCGTAACTTGTCTATACAAAGATAAATAACAATCATATTTGCATATATCTAACATATATTAACAGTCTCAAGTAACTTTACTGGATGACATCAGCAGATTGCTAATCATTTAAGTTAAACTAGTGATGTTTGTATTTATAGAACTTGAAACAATATTGCCCCATACCGTTTTGCTGAAGGTGAAAGGGGCGCCATGTGGCACAGTGGCTAGCACTGGGACTGCGGCACTGAGAAGACAGAGGGTGGTTGTGGATGGCAAATTTTCAGACTGGAGACCAGTTACCAGCGGTGAACCACAGGGATCAGTGCTGGGTCCTCTGCTATTTGTGATTTTTATCAATGACTTGGAGGACGGGGCTGAAGGCTGGGTCAGTAAATTTGCTGATGACACCAAGATTGGCGGAGTCGTGGATGAGTTAGAGGGCTGCTGTAGGCTGCAAAGAGACATTGATAGGATGCAGAGCTGTGCCGAAAAATGGCAGATGGAGTTTAACCCTGATAAGTGCTAGGTGATTCATTATGGTCGAGAAAATTTGAATGCGGATTTCAGGGTCAACGGCAGGGTTCTGAGGAATGTGGAGGAACAGAGAGATCTTGGGGTTCATGTCCACAGATCTCTGAAGGTTGCCACTCAAGTGGACAGAGCCGTGAAGAAGGCCTATAGTGTGTTAGCAGTTATTGACATGGGGCTTGAGTTTGAGAGCCGCGGGGTTAGGCTGCAACTCCACATGACCCTGGAGAGGCCACATCAGGAGTATTGTGTGCAGTTCTGGTCACCTCATTACAGGAAGGATGTGGAAACATTGGAAAGGATGCAAAGGAGATTTACGAGGATGCTGCCTGGTTTGCAGAATAGGTGTTATGAGGAAAGGTTAAGGGAGCTAGGCCTTTTCACTTTGGAGCGGAGGTGGATGAGAGGCGACTTAATAGAGGTTTATGAGATGATGAGGGGGATAGAGTGGACGTTAAGAGACTATTTCCTCGGGTGGATACAGCTGTTACAAGGGGGCATAACTATAAGATTCAGGCTGCGATATATCGGAGGGATATCCGAGGTAGGTTCTATGTTCCATGAGGAGTCGGGTTTGAATCCCGGCCCTGGATCACTGTGCGTGTGGAGTTTGCACATTCTCCCCATGTCAGCGTGGGTTTCAGCCCCACAACCCAAAGATGTGCAGGTTAAATGGATTGGCCACGCTAAATTCCCCTTTAATTGGAAAAAAGCAATAATTGGGTACTCTAAAAAAATTTTTTACACAGTATGTAAGGTGACAGGGAAAAAACAATCAACCGCAGTAAATCGGCCCGTATTTTATGGAATGTTACCCTATTGACTCGCAATATTCCTCAAACTTCATTCTCCAGTGAAACATATTTTTTTGGATCTGCTTCTACTGTTGAGCTTAGTGATCCTTTGCAGTAACTCACTTCAATCCCTTTCCCCCACCCCCAATCCATTACCCATACATGAAATGAACTGAAAATTGCTTATTGTCATAAGTAGGCTTCAATTAAGTTACTGTGAAAAGCCCCCAGTCGCCAAATTCAAGCGCCTGTTCGGGGAGGCTGGTACGGGAATTGAACCGTGCTGCATGTGAAGTCGCTCTACTTTATTCCAGTATCCAACATTTCAGCTTGCATCTCCTTTATTTAGCCTTGCTGTCTTGCTGATCTCTCTGTCCTTGATCAGCAGCATTATTCCAATAGAGCTTGACGAACACCGCCTCAACTTTCGATGAGGTGCTTTATAGCATCCTGGACTCAACACCGTGTTCAGCAATTTTACATCATTATCCAGGCCCCATTTTGGTTCCTTTCCATTTGCAAGTTTGATTTTAACCCTTTTTTCTCTTGTTTCTGCTTTGAGACAGCAGCTGCTCATTATTCTGCGATTCACGCCTCCTCTGCCCACATCTTGTCCCATTCCCCACATTGACAATGCTTTTGTCATTTAATTTCTCCTGCCTTCCACTCTGTGACAGACCTTCCCAATTTTTTTAATAACCTCCCATCTGCTTAAAACCTGTTGACTTTTTTTCTCCCTCTTCAGGTGTTGCCAGACCAGCTGGGCATTTTCAGCAATTTCTGTTTTTATATCACTTTTACCTTGTCTTTTGTGGGGGATGGATTTTTTGTTGAATTTTCATACCGTCCAACAGCAGCAATAAATGCTGTTTCTGTCAACCTTTCCCAAAGTTAACAGTTCAGTGGGACCCTCAACCTGGGATGATCGCACAGGCTGATTATCGGTGGGCATTTCAACACGGTTATTGATCAAAGCCTGGAGAGATCATGTTCGAGAACGCGCAAGGTGCCAGCAATGGCCATGGAGCTGAAAGGGTTCATGGAGCAGATGGGGGGGGGGGGGGGGGGGGGGGGGAGGGGGGGTTGATCCGTGGAGATTTAGGCAGCCGAGAGCCAGGGAATTTTCTTTCTTCTCCCATGTTCACATGGTGTATTCCCGGATAGATTTCTTTGTTGTTGGCAGGGCCCTGTTGGCGAGGGTGGTGGATACGGGCTATTGGGCAATTACGACCTTGGACCATGCTCCGCACTGGGTGGACCTGCAGGTCAGTATGGATAGTAAGCAGCGCCCACTCTGGAGATTGGATGTGGGGCTGTTGGCAGACGAAGTGGTCTGCAAGAGATTGAGGAAGTGGATGCTGAACTACCTGCAGGTAAACGATACGGGAGAGGTCTCAGCAGCGGTGGTCTGCGAAGCGCAGAAGGCGGTGGTGAGAGGGGAGCTGATCTCAATCCGGGCTCACAGATACAGGACAGATAGGGCAGAGACGGACCGACTGGTAAGAGAGATTTTACGAATGGATAGGAGGTATGCGGGGGCTCCAGAGGTGGGGCTATTGAGGGAAAGCCGGATGCTGCAGGCGGAATTTAGTTTGTTAACTACAGGTAGGGCAGTGGAGCAGCTCAGGAAGGTGAAGGAAGCGGTGTACGAGCATGGGGAAAAGGCCAGTAGGTTGCTTGCACAGCAGCACAGAAAAAGGGAGGCAGCGAGGGAAATAGGGAAATAGGTTGATGGGGATGGGAACTTAGTTGGGGACTCAGAGGGGGTGAGCAAGACCTTCGGGACATTTATAGTCGTCCTTGATAAATATCAAACTATTCGGAAGGACAGAGTGGATGGTAAGGGAGGTGGTGTAGCTCTGTTATTAAAGGATGACATCCGGGCAATAGTAAAGGATGACATCGGTGCCATGGAGGACAAGGTTGAATCCATTTGGGTGGAAATTAGGAATAGTAAGGCGAAAAAGTCACTGATAGGCGTAGTCTATAGGCCACCAAATAGTAACAATATGTTAGGGCAGGAAATAAACAAAGAAATAACTGATGCATGTAGAAATGGTACAGTAGTTATCATGGTGGATTTTAATCTACATGTCAATTGCTTTAACCAGGTCGGTCAAGGCAGCCTGGAGGAGGAGTTTATAGAATGTATCCGAAATAGTTTCCTGGAAAAGTATGTAATAGAACCTACAAGGGAACAAGCTGCCCTAGATCTGGTCGTGTGCAATGAGACAGGATTGACTAATGATCTCATAGTTAGGGATCCTCTCGGAAGGAGTGATCACAATATGGTGGAATTTAAAATACAGATGGAGGTTGAGGTAAAATCAAACACTAGTGTTTTGCGCTCAAAAAAAGCAGATTACAATGGGATGATAGAAGAGCTAGCTAAGGTAGACTGGGAGCAAAGACTTTATGGTCAAACAGTTGAGGAACAGTGGAGAACCATCCAAGCGATTTTTCACAGTTTATACCAACAAAAAGGAAGGACAGGAGAAAGAGGGAAAATCGACCGTGGGTTTCTAAGGAAATAAGGGAGAGTATCAAATTGAAGGAAAAAGCATACAAAGTGGCAAATTAGTGGGAGACTAGAGGACTGGGAAATTTTTAGGGGGCAACAGAACACTATTAAAAAAGCTATAAAGAAAAGTAAGATAGATTATGAGAGTAAGGTTGCTCAGAATATAAAAACAGATAGTAAAAGTTTCTCCAAATATATAAAACAAAAAGATTGGCGAAGGTAAATATTGGTCCTTCAGAAGACGAGAATCGTGATTTAATAATGGGAGATGAGGAAATGGCTGAGGAACATAACAGGTTTTTTGGGTCGGTCTTCACAGTGGAAGACACAAGTAACATGCCAGTGACTGATAGAAATGAGGCTATGACAGGTGAGGACCTTGGGATGGTTGTTATCACTAAGGAGGTAGTGATGGGCAAGCTAATGGGGCTAAAGGTGGACAAGTCTCCTGGCACTGATGGAATGCATACCAGAGTGCTAAAAGAGATGGCTAGAGAAATTACAAATGCACTATTGATAATTTACCAAAATTCACTAGACTCTGGGGTGGGCCCGGCGGATTGGAAATTAGCAAACGTGACACCACTGTTTAAAAAAGGAGGTAGGCATAGAGCAGGTAATTATAGGCCAGTTAGCTTAACTTCGGTAGTAGGGAAGATGCTGGAATCTATCATCAAAGAAGAGATAGCGAGGCACCTGGATAGTAATTGTCCCATTGGGAAGACGCAGCATGGGTTCATAAAGGGCAGGTCGTGCCATACTAATTTTTTGAGGAGCTTACCAGAGCCGTAGATATTGGGAAGCCAATGGATGTGATATATCTGGATTGCCAGAAAATCTTTGGCAAGGTGCCACACAAAAGGTTGCTACATAAGATAAAGATGCATGGCATTAAGGGTAAAGTAGTAGCATGGATAGAGGATTGGTTAATTAATAGAAAGCAAAGAGTGGGGATTAATGGGTGCTTCTCTGGTAGGCAATCAGTTGCACGTGGTGGCCCTCAGGGATCAGTGTTGGGCCCACAATTGATCACAATTTACATAGATGATTTGGAGTTGGGGACCAAGTGCTGGTTGGTTTAGTTCACTGGGTTAAATCACTGGCTTTTAAAGCAGACCAAGCAGGCCATCAGCACGGTTCGATTCCTGTACTGGTGCCGGAATGTGGCGACTAGGGGCTTTTCACAGTAACTTCACTGAAGCCTACTCATGACAATAAGCGATTTTCATATCATTTTTTTCATTTCAGTAAAGCGTTTGATAAGGTTCGCCCTGGTAGGCTACTGCAGAAAATACGGAGGCATGGGATTTAGGGTGATTTAGCAGTTTGAATCAGAAATTGGCTAGGTGGAAGAAGACAAAGGGTGGTGATTGATGGGAAATGTTCAGCCTGGAGTTCAGTTTCTAGTGGTGTACCACAAAGATCTGTTTTGGGGCCACTGCTGTTTGTCATTTTTATATATGACCTGAAGGAGCGAGTAGAAGGATGTGTGAGTAAATTTTCAGATGACCCTAAAGTCGGTGGAGTTAGATAAGCTGCAGAGCTGGGCTGAGAGGTGGCAAATGGAGTTTAATGCAGAAAAGTGTGAGGTGATTCGTTTTGGAAGGAATAACAGGAAGACAGAGTACTGGGCTAATGGTGAGATTCTTGGTAGTTTGGATGAGCAGAGAGATCCCGGTGTCCATGAACATAGATCCGTGAAAGTTGCCACCCAGGTAGATAGGGTTATTAAGAAGGCGCACAGTGTGTTAGCTTTTATTGGCAGAGGGATTAGGTTTGGAAGCCATGAGGTCATGTTGCAGCTGTACAAAACTCTGGTGTGGCCGCATTTGGAGTATTCCGTGCAGTTCTATTCCGCGCATTATAGGAAGGATGTGGAAGCATTGGAAAGGGTGCAGAGGAGATTTACCAGGATGTTGCCTGGTATGGAGGGAAGATCTTATGAGGGAAGGCTGAGGGACTTGAGGCTGTTTTCGTTAGAGAGAAGAAGGTTAAGAGGTAACTTAATTGAGGCAGACAAGATGATCAGAGGATTAGATAGGGTGGATTGTGAGAGCCTTTTTCCTCGGATGGCGATGGCTAGCACGAGGGGACATAGCTTTAAATTGAGGAGAGATAGATATAAGTCAGATGTCAGAGATAGGTTCATTACTCAGAGAGTAGTAAGGGCGTGAAATACCTGACCTGCAACAGGAGTCGACTCACCAGTATTAAGGGCATTTAAATGGTCATTGGATAAACATATGTATGATAAGGGAATAGTGTAGATGGGCTTCAGAGTGGTTTCACAGGTCGGCGCAACATGGAGGGCCGAAGGGCCTGTACTGCACTGTAATATTCTATTGTCTACGTTCTGAAGTGCTTCGGGACATTTTACTGCATTAAAGGCACTATTACAAATGCACGTTGTTGGTGATCAGTGCCAGTATCTCAAATCTTTGCTCAGATGGCCTCCCTTCCCTCACCATTTCTACTCTGTCAGATTCTGTTACCTCTCTGCTATGTGTGTACATTTAAGGTCTCATTCTTGTCACACAGCGGGTGTTCCAGCACCATCAAACCTACGCTTCTCAGACATCACGGGGGACAGTATCCGGATGGACTGGGATCATGGATCGGAGGATGTGGACCAATACAGAATCAGCTGGGTTCCATCTGGGGGAGGGGACAAAAAAGAGGTGATGAAATCCATACTTTCTGCTTCAGTGTATCTGTAGCTGATTTTTAAATTTGCCTTGCAACATGCGAGTGTGAAGCAAAACCGCTGTCAGCCAGATCTGTATATGTATGAAAATGTTCCTCCTTTCCAGGAACAATGTTTCATTGTATCCTTGTAATCCTTTCCACACTTGCTAATGAGTTGCATTCTCTGTTGGTCGTGGGGGCATGATCACATTGAAAACAGCAGGTATTTTCCTTTCCCAACTGGGACAGGCAAAGTCACGGGCAGGACTGGAAAATGTGGAGATCGGCCAAAACTCAATTGGGTGGGATGAGCTCTTTGAACAGTAACCTGCAGAAAAATCAGCACATTCTTTCTGAATGGCATTACTGTACTAGAAGGTGATCAGAAAACAGCTTTCCGCACGGACCATATGCTCTTTAGTATTGAGATGTTGGGCTCAGTTGCCCACTCAAAGAAGAGCATTTGCGCAATGAACAAAACAGTCCAAATTAGTTTATTCCTTCAATTTAATTTTCTGCAGAAATACTCCACATGACCATGAGGGAATGCCACTGGGAAAGGTGGCTGCAGCCAAGGGTTGGTAAAGGATTTTAAGGTCATTGCGGCCCCCTGAGTGTTATCAAATTCAAACATCCCCATTTAATTCAGGGAATCAGTTTGCAGAAAACAAATTGGTTTCATGCACTGAACGTGTCTTGACCTTCGCTTTATGCCTTTTCTTCCAGATGATTATAAATGGCAATGCGACAAGCCAGGTTTTAGATAACCTGGATCCTGACACCTTGTATGATGTTTCCATTACTGCCATCTACCCAGACAAGACGGAAAGTGAAGACGTCTCAGCCTCCCAGAGTACATGTAAGTCTTCAGTATATAAAAATCTCCATTAGTCTTTTCTACCCCCTTAACAATTATGTTCAAATATTGAAAACAGGACAAAGTGACATGGAAAGCACATGCTGCATATTGTGACGTGCAGCATATCATAATATCCTTCAGGATGGGGTGTGGGATTAGTATGTTCCCCTGGATTCTCTGCTTCTGCTGTAGCAAAGTGTATCTATTGGCTTCATTGGCTAGCCTGCTTGTGTCCAATATTCCTGGGCCATACAGCACCTTCAGCCAGATAAATCTATAAAACCATAGAATTCCGACCGTGTAGAAAGAGGCCATTTGGCCTTGTGTGTCTGCACCGACCCTCTGAAAGAGGAACCTAATTAGGCTCACTCCCCTGCCCAATCCCTGAAACCCCCCCTAACCTGCACATCTGGGACTATTTAGCATGACCAATCCACCTAATGTGCACATCTTTGGACTGTGGGAGGAAATCGGAGGACCCAGAGGAAACCCACAAAGACACGGAGAAAATGTACAAGCACCACACAGACAATCTACCGAGGCAGGAATTTAACCCAGTTCTCTGGCGCTGTGAGGCAGCAGTGATAACCCAACCCCTGATTAATTTATGCCTCCCTCAACTTGCCTCCACTTTTATTTATGGACCCGCTTCCCCAACCCCTTATCTATTCCTTATAGAAAAATGATTGGCCTCACCCCATTTCCCCACTACCTGGGCGTAACTTGTCTATACAAAGATAAATAACAATCATATTTGCATATATCTAACATATATTAACAGTCTCAAGTAACTTTACTGGATGACATCAGCAGATTGCTAATCATTTAAGTTAAACTAGTGATGTTTGTATTTATAGAACTTGAAACAATATTGCCCCATACCGTTTTGCTGAAGGTGAAAGGGGCGCCATGTGGCACAGTGGCTAGCACTGGGACTGCGGCACTGAGAAGACAGAGGGTGGTTGTGGATGGCAAATTTTCAGACTGGAGACCAGTTACCAGCGGTGAACCACAGGGATCAGTGCTGGGTCCTCTGCTATTTGTGATTTTTATCAATGACTTGGAGGACGGGGCTGAAGGCTGGGTCAGTAAATTTGCTGATGACACCAAGATTGGCGGAGTCGTGGATGAGTTAGAGGGCTGCTGTAGGCTGCAAAGAGACATTGATAGGATGCAGAGCTGTGCCGAAAAATGGCAGATGGAGTTTAACCCTGATAAGTGCTAGGTGATTCATTATGGTCGAGAAAATTTGAATGCGGATTTCAGGGTCAACGGCAGGGTTCTGAGGAATGTGGAGGAACAGAGAGATCTTGGGGTTCATGTCCACAGATCTCTGAAGGTTGCCACTCAAGTGGACAGAGCCGTGAAGAAGGCCTATAGTGTGT
The DNA here is from genome assembly GCF_902713615.1 of Scyliorhinus canicula. Taxonomy (NCBI): domain Eukaryota; kingdom Metazoa; phylum Chordata; class Chondrichthyes; order Carcharhiniformes; family Scyliorhinidae; genus Scyliorhinus; species Scyliorhinus canicula. The sequence goes on along the minus strand of NC_052148.1, from coordinate 6,968,627 downwards.
TAGCAGTTATTGACATGGGGCTTGAGTTTGAGAGCCGCGGGGTTAGGCTGCAACTCCACATGACCCTGGAGAGGCCACATCAGGAGTATTGTGTGCAGTTCTGGTCACCTCATTACAGGAAGGATGTGGAAACATTGGAAAGGATGCAAAGGAGATTTACGAGGATGCTGCCTGGTTTGCAGAATAGGTGTTATGAGGAAAGGTTAAGGGAGCTAGGCCTTTTCACTTTGGAGCGGAGGAGGATGAGAGGCGACTTAATAGAGGTTTATGAGATGATGAGGGGGATAGAGTGGACGTTAAGAGACTATTTCCTCGGGTGGATACAGCTGTTACAAGGGGGCATAACTATAAGATTCAGGCTGCGATATATCGGAGGGATATCCGAGGTAGGTTCTATGTTCCATGAGGAGTCGGGTTTGAATCCCGGCCCTGGATCACTGTGCGTGTGGAGTTTGCACATTCTCCCCATGTCAGCGTGGGTTTCAGCCCCACAAACCAAAGATGTGCAGGTTAAATGGATTGGCCACGCTAAATTCCCCTTTAATTGGAAAAAAGCAATAATTGGGTACTCTAAAAAAAAATTTTACACAGTATGTAAGGTGACAGGGAAAAAACAATCAACCGCAGTAAATCGGCCCGTATTTTATGGAATGTTACCCTATTGACTCGCAATATTCCTCAAACTTCATTCTCCAGTGAAACATATTTTTTTGGATCTGCTTCTACTGTTGAGCTTAGTGATCCTTTGCAGTAACTCACTTCAATCCCTTTCCCCCACCCCCAATCCATTACCCATACATGAAATGAACTGAAAATTGCTTATTGTCATAAGTAGGCTTCAATTAAGTTACTGTGAAAAGCCCCCAGTCGCCATATTCAAGCGCCTGTTCGGGGAGGCTGGTACGGGAATTGAACCGTGCTGCATGTGAAGTCGCTCTACTTTATTCCAGTATCCAACATTTCAGCTTGCATCTCCTTTATTTAGCCTTGCTGTCTTGCTGATCTCTCTGTCCTTGATCAGCAGCATTATTCCAATAGAGCTTGACGAACACCGCCTCAACTTTCGATGAGGTGCTTTATAGCATCCTGGACTCAACACCGTGTTCAGCAATTTTACATCATTATCCAGGCCCCATTTTGGTTCCTTTCCATTTGCAAGTTTGATTTTAACCCTTTTTTCTCTTGTTTCTGCTTTGAGACAGCAGCTGCTCATTATTCTGCGATTCACGCCTCCTCTGCCCACATCTTGTCCCATTCCCCACATTGACAATGCTTTTGTCATTTAATTTCTCCTGCCTTCCACCCTGTGACAGACCTTCCCAATTTTTTTAATAACCTCCCATCTGCTTAAAACCTGTTGACTTTTTTTCTCCCTCTTCAGGTGTTGCCAGACCAGCTGGGCATTTTCAGCAATTTCTGTTTTTACATCACTTTTACCTTGGCTTTTGTGGGGGATGGATTTTTTGTTGAATTTTCATACCGTCCAACAGCAGCAATAAATGCTGTTTCTGTCAACCTTTCCCAAAGTTAACAGTTCAGTGGGACCCTCAACCTGGGATGATCGCACAGGCTGATTATCGGTGGGCATTTCAACACGGTTATTGATCAAAGCCTGGAGAGATCATGTTCGAGAACGCGCAAGGTGCCAGCAATGGCCATGGAGCTGAAAGGGTTCATGGAGCAGATGGGGGAGGGGGGGGGGGGGGGGGGGGGAGGGGGGGTTGATCCGTGGAGATTTAGGCAGCCGAGAGCCAGGGAATTTTCTTTCTTCTCCCATGTTCACATGGTGTATTCCCGGATAGATTTCTTTGTTGTTGGCAGGGCCCTGTTGGCGAGGGTGGTGGATACGGGCTATTGGGCAATTACGACCTTGGACCATGCTCCGCACTGGGTGGACCTGCAGGTCAGTATGGATTGTAAGCAGCGCCCACACTGGAGATTGGATGTGGGGCTGTTGGCAGACGAAGTGGTCTGCAAGAGATTGAGGAAGTGGATGCTGAACTACCTGCAAGTAAACGATACGGGGGAGGTCTCAGCAGCGGTGGTCTGCGAAGCGCAGAAGGCGGTGGTGAGAGGGGAGCTGATCTCAATCCGGGCTCACAGATACAGGACAGATAGGGCAGAGACGGACCGACTGGTAAGAGAGATTTTACGAATGGATAGGAGGTATGCGGGGGCTCCAGAGGTGGGGCTATTGAGAGAAAGCCGGATGCTGCAGGCGGAATTTAGTTTGTTAACTACAGGTCGGGCAGTGGAGCAGCTCAGGAAGGTGAAGGAAGCGGTGTACGAGCATGGGGAAAAGGCCAGTAGGTTGCTTGCACAGCAGCACAGAAAAAGGGAGGCAGCGAGGGAAATAGGGAAATAGGTTGATGGGGATGGGAACTTAGTTGGGGACTCAGAGGGGGTGAGCAAGACCTTCGGGACATTTATAGTCGTCCTTGATAAATATCAAACTATTCGGAAGGACAGAGTGGATGGTAAGGGAGGTGGTGTAGCTCTGTTATTAAAGGATGACATCCGGGCAATAGTAAAGGATGACATCGGTGCCATGGAGGACAAGGTTGAATCCATTTGGGTGGAAATTAGGAATAGTAAGGCGAAAAAGTCACTGATAGGAGTAGTCTATAGGCCACCAAATAGTAACAATATGTTAGGGCAGGAAATAAACAAAGAAATAACTGATTCATGTAGAAATGGTACAGTAGTTATCATGGTGGATTTTAATCTACATGTCAATTGGTTTAACCAGGTCGGTCAAGGCAGCCTGGAGGAGGAGTTTATAGAATGTATCCGTAATAGTTTCCTGGAAAAGTATGTAATAGAACCTACAAGGGAACAAGCTGACCTAGATCTGGTCGTGTGCAATGAGACAGGATTGACTAATGATCTCATAGTTAGGGATCCTCTCGGAAGGAGTGATCACAATATGGTGGAATTTAAAATACAGATGGAGGATGAGGTAAAATCAAACACTAGTGTTTTGCGCTCAAAAAAAGCAGATTACAATGGGATGATAGAAGAGCTAGCTAAGGTAGACTGGGAGCAAAGACTTTATGGTCAAACAGTTGAGGAACAGTGGAGAACCATCCAAGCGATTTTTCACAGTTTATACCAACAAAAAGGAAGGACAGGAGAAAGAGGGAAAATCGAACGTGGGTTTCTAAGGAAATAAGGGAGAGTATCAAATTGAAGGAAAAAGCATACAAAGTGGCAAATTAGTGGGAGACTAGAGGACTGGGAAATTTTTAGGGGGCAACAGAACACTATTAAAAAAGCTATAAAGAAAAGTAAGATAGATTATGAGAGTAAGGTTGCTCAGAATATAAAAACAGATAGTAAAAGTTTCTCCAAATATATAAAACAAAAAAGATTGGCGAAGGTAAATATTGGTCCTTCAGAAGACGAGAATCGTGATTTAATAATGGGAGATGAGGAAATGGCTGAGGAACATAACAGGTTTTTTGGGTCGGTCTTCACAGTGGAAGACACAAGTAACATGCCAGTGACTGATAGAAATGAGGCTATGACAGGTGAGGACCTTGGGATGGTTGTTATCACTAAGGAGGTAGTGATGGGCAAGCTAATGGGGCTAAAGGTGGACAAGTCTCCTGGCACTGATGGAATGCATACCAGAGTGCTAAAAGAGATGGCTAGAGAAATTACAAATGCACTATTGATAATTTACCAAAATTCACTAGACTCTGGGGTGGGCCCGGCGGATTGGAAATTAGCAAACGTGACACCACTGTTTAAAAAAGGAGGTAGGCATAGAGCAGGTAATTATAGGCCAGTTAGCTTAACTTCGGTAGTAGGGAAGATGCTGGAATCTATCATCAAAGAAGAGATAGCGAGGCACCTGGATAGTAATTGTCCCATTGGGAAGACGCAGCATGGGTTCATAAAGGGCAGGACATGCCATACTAATTTTTTGAGGAGCTTACCAGAGCCATAGATATTGGGAAGCCAATGGATGTGATATATCTGGATTGCCAGAAAATCTTTGGCAAGGTGCCACACAAAAGGTTGCTACATCAGATAAAGATGCATGGCATTAAGGGTAAAGTAGTAGCATGGATAGAGGATTGGTTAATTAATAGAAAGCAAAGAGTGGGGATTAATGGGTGCTTCTCTGGTAGGCAATCAGTCGCACGTGGTGGCCCTCAGGGATCAGTGTTGGGCCCACAATTGATCACAATTTACATAGATGATTTGGAGTTGGGGACCAAGTGCTGGTTGGTTTAGTTCACTGGGTTAAATCACTGGCTTTTAAAGCAGACCAAGCAGGCCATCAGCACGGTTCGATTCCTGTACTGGTGCCGGAATGTGGCAACTAGGGGCTTTTCACAGTAACTTCACTGAAGCCTACTCATGACAATAAGCGATTTTCATATCATTTTTTTCATTTCAGTAAAGCGTTTGATAAGGTTCGCCCTGGTAGGCTACTGCAGAAAATACGGAGGCATGGGATTTAGGGTGATTTAGCAGTTTGAATCAGAAATTGGCTAGGTGGAAGAAGACAAAGGGTGGTGATTGATGGGAAATGTTCAGCCTGGAGTTCAGTTTCTAGTGGTGTATCACAAAGATCTGTTTTGGGGCCACTGCTGTTTGTCATTTTTATATATGACCTGAAGGAGCGAGTAGAAGGATGTGTGAGTAAATTTTCAGATGACCCTAAAGTCGGTGGAGTTAGATAAGCTGCAGAGCTGGGCTGAGAGGTGGCAAATGGAGTTTAATGCAGAAAAGTGTGAGGTGATTCGTTTTGGAAGGAATAACAGGAAGACAGAGTACTGGGCTAATGGTGAGATTCTTGGTAGTTTGGATGAGCAGAGAGATCCCGGTGTCCATGAACATAGATCCGTGAAAGTTGCCACCCAGGTAGATAGGGTTATTAAGAAGGCGCACAGTGTGTTAGCTTTTATTGGCAGAGGGATTAAGTTTGGAAGCCATGAGGTCATGTTGCAGCTGTACAAAACTCTGGTGCGGCCGCATTTGGAGTATTCCGTGCAGTTCTGGTCCGCGCATTATAGGAAGGATGTGGAAGCATTGGAAAGGGTGCAGAGGAGATTTACCAGGATGTTGCCTGGTATGGAGGGAAGATCTTATGAGGGAAGTCTGAAGGACTTGAGGCTCTTTTCGTTAGAGAGAAGAAGGTTAAGAGGTAACTTAATTGAGGCAGACAAGATGATCAGAGGATTAGATAGGGTGGATTGTGAGAGCCTTTTTCCTCGGATGGCGATGGCTAGCACGAGGGGACATAGCTTTAAATTGAGGAGAGATAGATATAAGTCAGATGTCAGAGATAGGTTCATTACTCAGAGAGTAGTAAGGGCGTGAAATACCTGACCTGCAACAGTAGTCGACTCACCAGTGTTAAGGGCATTTAAATGGTCATTGGATAAACATATGTATGATAAGGGAATAGTGTAGATGGGCTTCAGAGTGGTTTCACAGGTCGGCGCAACATGGAGGGCCGAAGGGCCTGTACTGCACTGTAATATTCTATTGTCTATGTTCTGAAGTGCTTCGGGACATTTTACTGCATTAAAGGCACTATTACAAATGCACGTTGTTGGTGATCAGTGCCAGTATCTCAAATCTTTGCTCAGATGGCCTCCCTTCCCTCACCATTTCTACTCTGTCAGATTCTGTTACCTCTCTGCTACGTGTGTACATTTAAGGTCTCATTCTTGTCACACAGCGGGTGTTCCAGCACCATCAAACCTACGCTTCTCGGACATCACGGGGGACAGTATCCGGATGGACTGGGATCATGGATCGGAGGATGTGGACCAATACAGAATCAGCTGGGTTCCATCTGGGGGAGGGGACAAAAAAGAGGTGATGAAATCCATACTTTCTGCTTCAGTGTATCTGTAGCTGATTTTTAAATTTGCCTTGCAACATGCGAGTGTGAAGCAAAACCGCTGTCAGCCAGATCTGTATATGTATGAAAATGTTCCTCCTTTCCAGCAACGATGTTTCATTGCATCCTTGTAATCCTTTCCACACTTGCTAATGAGTTGCATTCTCTGTTGGTCGTGGGGGCATGATCACACTGAAAACAGCAGGTATTTTCCTTTCCCAACTGGGACAGGCAAAGTCACGGGCAGGACTGGAAAATGTGGAGATCGGCCAAAACTCAATTGGGTGGGATGAGCTCTTTGAACAGTAACCTGCAGAAACATCAGCACATTCTTTCTGAATGGCATTACTGTACTAGAAGGTGATCAGAAAACAGCTTTCCGCACGTACCCTATGCTCTTTAGTATTGAGATGTTGGGCTCAGTTGCCCACTCAAAGAAGAGCATTTGCGCAATGAACAAAACAGTCCAAATTAGTTTATTCCTTCAATTTAATTTTCTGCAGAAATACTCCACATGACCATGAGGGAATGCCACTGGGAAAGGTGGCTGCAGCCAAGGGTTGGTAAAGGATTTTAAGGTCATTGCGGCCCCCTGAGTGTTATCAAATTCAAACATCCCCATTTAATTCAGGGAATCAGTTTGCAGAAAACAAATTGGTTTCATGCACTGAACGTATCTTGACCTTCGCTTTATGCCTTTTCTTCCAGATGATTATAAATGGCAATGCGACAAGCCAGGTTTTAGATAACCTGGATCCTGACACCTTGTATGATGTTTCCATTACTGCCATCTACCCAGACAAGACGGAAAGTGAAGACGTCTCAGCCTCCCAGCGTACATGTAAGTCTTCAGTATATAAAAATCTCCATTAGTCTTTTCTACCCCCTTAACAATTATGTTCAAATATTGAAAACAGGACAAAGTGACATGGAAAGCACATACTGCATATTGTGACGTGCAGCATATCATAATATCCTTCAGGATGGGGTGTGGGATTAGTATGTTCCCCTGGATTCTCTGCTTCTGCTGTAGCAAAGTGTATCTATTGGCTTCATTGGCTGGCCTGCTTGTGCCCAATATTCCTGGGCCATACTGCACCTTCAGCCAGATAAATCTATAAAACCATAGAATTCCGACAGTGTAGAAAGAGGCCATTTGGCCTTGTGTGTCTGCACCGACCCTCTGAAAGAGCAATCGAACTAGGCCCACTCCCCTGCCCAATCCCTGAAACCCCACCTTACTGGCACATCTGGGAATATTTAGCATGACCAATCCACCTAATGTGCACATCTTTGGATTGTGGGAGGAAATCGGAGGACCCAGAGGAAACCCACAAAGACACGGAGAGAACGTACAAGCGCCACACAGACAATCTACCGAGGCAGGAATTGAACCCAATTCTCTGGCGCTGTGAGGCAGCAGTGATAACCCAAGCCCTGATTAATTTATGCCTCCTTCAACTTGCCTCCACTTTTATTGATGGACCCGCTTCCCCAACCCCTTATCTATTCCTTATAGAAAAATGATTGGCCTCACCCCATTTCCCCACTACCTGGGCGTGACTTGTCTGTACAAAGATAAATAACAATCATATTTGCATATATCTAACATATATTAACAGTCTCAAGTAACTTTACTGGATGACATCAGCAGATTGCTAATCATTTAAGTTAAACTAGTGATGTTTGTATTTATAGAACTTGAAACAATATTGCCCCATCCCGTTTTGCTGAAGGTGAAAGGGGCGCCATGTGGCACAGTGGCTAGCACTGGGACTGCGGCACTGAGAAGACAGAGGGTGGTGATGGATGGAAAATTTTCGGACTGGGGACCTGTTACCAGCGGTGTAACACAGGGATCAGTACTGGGTCCTCTGCTATGTGTGATTTTTATCAATGACATTGATAGGATGCAGAGCTGGACCGAAAAATGGCAGATGGAGTTTAACCCTGATAAGTGTGAGGTGATTCATTTTGGTCGACAAAATTTGAATGCGGATTACAGGGTCAATGGCAGGGTTCTGAGGAATGTGGAGGAACAGAGAGATCTTGGTGTTCATGTCCACAGATCTCTGAAGATTGCCACTCGAGTCGATGGAGCCGTGAAGAAGGCTTATAGTGTGTTAGCGTTTATTAACAGGGGGCTTGAGTTTCAGAGTCGCGGGGTTCTGCTGCAACTCCCTGGTGAGACCACATTTGGAGCATTGTGTGCAGTTCTGGTCACCTCATTACAGGAAGGATGTGGAAGCATTGGAAAGGTTGTGAAGGAGATTTACCAAGATGCTGCCTGATCTGCAGGATAGGTCTTATGAGGTAAGGTTGAGGGAGCTAGGGCTTTTCTCTTTGGAGCGGAGAAAGATGAGAGGCGACTTAATAGAGGTGTATAAGATGATGAGGGTGATAGAGTTGACGTTCAGAGACTATTTCCTCGGCTGGATGCAGCTGTTACAAGGGGGCATAACTATAAGATTCAGGCTGGGAGATATAGGAGGGATATCCGAGGTAGGTTCTATGTTCCATGAGGAGCCGGGTTCGATCCCGGCCCTGGGTCACTGTGCATGTGGAGTTTGCACATTCTCCCCATGTCAGCGTGGGTTTCAACCCCACAACCCAAAGATGTGCAGGTTAAATGGATTGGCCACGCTAAATTCCCCTTTAATTGTAAAAAAGCAATAATTGGGTACTCTAATTTTATTTTTACACAGTATGTAAGGTGACAGGGAAACGACAATCAATCGCAGTAAACTTGCCCTTATTTTATGGAATGTTACCCTATTGACTCACAATATTCCTCAAACTTCATTCTCCAGTGAAACACATAGGGCGCAATTCTCCGCTCTCACGCCAGTTCGGAGAATAGCGGGCCGCGCATATTTTCACGGCGACGCCGGTCCGACGCCCTCCCGCTATTCTCCGAACCCCGCACAAACTACACGTCGGCATTCCCGGCAAAGGCCTTGACAGACCCCCCGACACGACCATAAGCCCGACTTATTGGCCCCCCGCTATTCACCGGCCCGGATGGGCCGAAGTCCCGACGTCATCACGCACTGTTTTCACGCCGGCCAACACACCTGCTTTTCAAGTTCGGCAACCAGTCGTGCCGGCTGACGAGAGCTTCGAGGAGGTGAGCGCACCGCTCAGCGCACCGCTCAGCGCACTGCTCAGCGCTCCGCTGGAGTCTGGCCACAACGGGGAAGGCATCCCCGAGAACGGGAGGGTGTCCAGAGCGGGGGTGAGTGGGGAAGACGGAGGGGGGAGTGGGGGAGACTGATGGGGGAGTAGGGGAGACTGAGGGGGGAGTGGGGGAGACGGGGGGGGGAGTGGGAGAGACGGGGGGGAGTGGGAGTGGGGGGGGGGGGTAGGGAGTGAGTGAGCAAGTGACTCGTCCAAACCCGGTTACAAAATGTCTGCCACCATGCCATGGCGTGCCGGTCACGAGTACACGGCCGCTGGTTCCCCTGTGGCTTACGGCCACAGGCCACTGACGCACCGGTGAAGAGGACGTAGTTAACTGCCCGTTGGATGCAGAAAGTGACCAGGGGTTAGGCTGCCCGCGTGTCAGCAGCGCGACCAGGCCACCGGGACACACAGGTATCCCGTGGCAGGCGGGTGCCGATGTGTCGACTAACCTCCGTCTAACATGTCCCGTTTCTCTGCCCCCACCACCCTTCTGTAGGTTAGCACAATGTCTGCGAACAGAACGGCTATGTTCTGCGCAGAGGTTGGGGCCGCTGCACTGCATTTGGAGATGGAGCAGCATCCACAGCCACAACCCGCAGTGGATGCAGGGCCAGCTGCAGCAGCAGAGGGAAGGGCCGAGGAGTTGCCAGTCGTCGAGCAGCATGGGGGGGGGGCGGGGGGGGAGGGGGAGGAGGAGTGAGTGAGGGTGCAGCCACGGCACCAGAGGCGACGACCAAGGCCGAGGGTGTACCGTGCCCGGATCTCTTTCCTAACAATGACGGACATCACCTGCAGGAGGAGACTCCGGCTGAGTAGGCGGACGGTGATACATATCTGTCACCTCGTGGCGCACCTCGCCCCACGTGGAAAGGGGGGAGGACACGCGATCCCGGTTGCCATCAAGGTGACGGTCGCTCTTAACTTCTTTGCGACCGGCTCCTTCCAGTCTCCGAGAGGGGACCTCTCCGGGATCTCCCAGTCATCGGTCCACAGGTGCATCCGGGATGTGACCGACGCCCTCTCTGCCATCGCGGACCGCTATATCACCTTTCCCGAGGGCCGAGCAACTCAAGACTCACGAGCTCGTGGATTTGCCAGCGTGGCCAGGATACCGATGGTGCAGGGGGCAATCGATTGTGTTCATGTCCCCATGCGCCTGCCTGCAGGGGACAGGGAGGTGTTCAGAAACAGGAGGGGGTCATACTCCATGAATATCCAGGTGGTATGCGACCCCCACATGACGTTCATGAACGTCTGTGCAAGGTTCCCAGGGAGTGTGCATGACTCCTACATACTGGCCCAGTCGTACATCCCTGCGATGTTTGAGGGACGTCCCCCCCGGCTGAGGGCTGGTTGCTAGGCAACAGGGGTTATCCGCTGAGGTCTTGGCTGATGACGCCTATACGGAAGCCTCAGACCAATGCGGAAACACAATACAATGAGGCCCATGCAGCAACCAGGGGTGTGGTGGAGCGCTGCCTTGGCCTCCTGAAGATGAGATTCAGGTGCCTGGACCGCTCCGGAGGGGCCCTGCAGTACCAGCCCGACAGGGTCGCTCGCATTGTTGTGGTCTGCTGTGCGCTGCACAACATCGCGATGCAGAGGGGAGATGACCTGCTGCAGGAGGCGGAGGGAGAAGCCAGTGGCAGTGGTGCCAGCACAGAGGAGGAGAAGGAGGAGAGGGAGGAGCAGGAGGAGGAGGAGGCTGGCGGAGTGGCGGGCGCAGCACGCAGACACGACCCAGGTGCTGGTGATGTCCAGGAGGCGGCACGACAGACCCGGCGAGGACGGCGGGCACGTAACGCCTTGCTGGCAGCACGGTTCACGCGTCGCATGCGATGTCCCCGCTGAACACCAAACCACCACCTGCATCGCTAGTCGTGCAGAGGGTCAACACACAACTGCCACCACCACAACCACCCCCCCACCCCCCACCCCCTCTCAGTGTACACTGCTCCACTTCGACATCACTCTTACCACTGGGTCCAGACGGTATGGCACAACATTGATGGCAGTGTCAGCGTTGTGTGATCAGTGCCATGTGGAATGATGACAGCCCGCTCTGCGAAGAGCTGTGAGCTCAGAATCGTTAGAGAGAGTCTGACCCGTGGCAATAGCTGAACCATCCACCTTGGTGGTCGCTGAGTTCGTCACGGACACTCCATCACGTGCCCGCGTGGGCTAACTGTGGGAGGAGGTGGGGGGAGGGGCAGGGACTGCACACCCGGCACCGAAGTTTCACAGCTCGTCAACCCCAGCGACACTCGGTCAACATCACGATTCCTGTGGCTGTGGAACAATCACACGGTATTACAAGTAAGGTGGAACAGTGCGTTTAATGTTAACAATAATTTACAGGTGCCCTAGCCTCTACAACTAAACTGTGCCCTTCACCCGTGCCAACTTACTCAGTGTCCCTCTTTGTTGCCTTACGGGCCCTACCACTACGTCTAAGTGATTCCCCAGATGATACAGCAGGAGTGGAGGCGGATTGCTGCGAATCGCCCCCTTCGACTCGTTTCTCCTTCGGCAAGCGTTTCCTGGGGCGACCCGGCCTTGATGGGCCAGTCTGCTCTGCGGGCGTCTCGGGTGACATTGTGCCACCCTGCTCTGCCTGCTGCCCACCCGATGCACCAGGGATGGGACGGGGGGAGGCCGAGAATTCCGGGACGTCCCGTGATGGAGTTAATGGGACGGGCCCCGAAACCTCCTCCTCCCTCGGGGAGCCCGGTGGCCCCCGGGCCTCACTTTGGGACAGAGGTGCGAGCGGGGAGGTGCCCCGTCGCACCACCGACACCTGGCGCTGCCAGTCCTGGAGGCCTGCAACGGTATCGACCAGGATCCGAAGGTTTGCAGAGACGGAGTCCAGGGAGTTAGACATTCCCGCCAGGGACTGTGCGATCTCAACCTGTGAGTGCACAACGCCATCCAGCACAAGTGTCAGGCGGTTGATGCTCTCCGTGACTGACTGCTGGGACTGTGCCATCGACTGCTGTGACTGTGCCATGGCGTGCTGCGACTGGCCATGACCTGCTGAGACTCGGCCAAGGCCCGCAGCGCGCCGGCAATGTCGTGTTGGCACTGGCGCATTGCTGCCTGTGAGAGGGCAACCCTGTCCAGGGCCGAGGATGACGTGTGCACATTAAGCCCAATGCCTTGCATAACCTGACCCATTGCCTCCACCGCGGATGCCACCCGTGCGGTGTTGGCCTGGGTTACTGCCATGAGCGGCACCACTCCCTGCTCGTGGACGCGGTTCGACTCCTCTAACACCGTCTGCAGAGTCTGGAAAACAGCCCTCATCCCTTCATTGTGTCCCTGGGTTTCTTGATGCATCGGCTATGCGGGTGGGTTGTGAAACTCCAGGAACTCGGAAAACGTCTGGGAGCCAGCTGCATGCTGGGCCTGACATGCCCTCCGCCAGTCCGGGCCCTCGGCTGCTCCGACCTCCACCTGCTGTACCTGCTCAGCTGTGATGTGCGACCCAGACTGTGACCCAGGAGCCTCATCACTAAATAGGCCAGCCGGGGTGAGTGTCTCTGGGATGGTGGATGGTGTGGGAGATAGCTGTGCCGCAAGCTCGAGGTCGTCTTGGGTGGATGTCTCCTCAATGTCATCGGCCCGCTGAGAGGCCACAGGGCGTTCGCGGGCCATTACTCTCTCTTCCTCTCTCGCCGCCCTCTGGGCGTCCTGCTCCACAGATTTGGTTGGGGAGGATGAGACTCCCCGCTGATCGGGCACCCTCTGTCGTGCGGCCGTGGGTGAGGTGGGGGCAGATGCCTGTGTCTGCCTGGAGGCAGACGGCCCTGGTCGTTCGGCATCACGTCCTAGGGAAGAGAATAAACGGGTTATTTAGAGACGCTCGGCCGGGCGCTGGACGGTCCCAGTGGGCAGGGTGTGAAGGGACAGAGGATGGGGGAGGTGTCCAAGTGGGCAGGGTGTGTGAAGGGACAGAGGATGGGGGAGGTGTCCAAGTGGGTAGGGTGTGTTAAGGGACAGAGGATGGGGGAGGTATCCCAGTGGGCAGGGTGTGAAGGGACAGAGGATGGGGGAGGTGTCCCAGTGGGCAGGGTGTGTTAAGGGACAGAGGATGGGGGAGGTGTCCAAGTGGGCAGGGAGTGAAGGGACAGAGGATGGGGGAGGTGTCCAAGTGGGTAGGGTGTGTGAAGGGACAGAGGATGGGGGAGGTGTCCTCGTGGGCAGGGTGTGTGAAGGGACAGAGGATGGGAGAGGTGTCCAAGTGGGCAGGGTGTGTGAAGGGACAGAGGATGGGGGAGGTGTCCAAGTGGGCAGGGTGTGTAAAGGGACAGAGGATGGGGTAGGTGTTCCAGTGGGCAGAGTGTGAAGGGACAGAGGATGGGGGAGGGGGGGTGTTTGTCATGCAGGGTTGTCTCACTTGTTGCAGCTCCGCCAACCTCGCATTGCAGATCCCCCAACAAGGTCCAGTTCCCTCTGCTCAAACGTGGTGAGGGTGTGCAGGATGGGCGAACCCCCTCCAGTCTTGTTCCGCTCACGAGTGTTGTGAGCGGTCTTGTCCTGTTGGGGGAGGGGGCATAGGTAGATCATTACAATACGGCAGGTATCAGCAGTCCGTTCAGATACTGGCACAGTTTGGGGGTCAAGTTGTAATAAGACGATTGCATCTCTCCACGGGGGCCAGAGCGCTGGGTCTGTTACTACTTTGTGAACCACCCTCAATTCACTCTGCCCCAATCCCCCTCCACATTAGAAGCCTTTGGCAGGTAGCATCAAGGATAACCCTCAAGCTATCTATAGGTATGTCAGGATAACAAGAGTGACTAGGGTAAGACTAGGGCCAATCATGTACAGTAGTGGGAAGTTCTGCATGGAGTCCGAGGAGGTAGGAGAGGTGATAAATGAATATTTTTCGTCAGTATTCACACAGGAAAAAGACAATGTTTTTGAGGAGAATACTGAGATACAGGCTACTAGACTAGAAGGGCTTGAGGTACATAAGGAGGAGGTGTCAGCAATTCTGGAAAGTGTGAAAATAGATAAGTCCCCTGGGCAGGATGGGACTTATCCTAGGATTCTCTGCGAACTGAGGGAAGAGATTGCTGAGCCTTTGACTGGAGTATAGCAAATGTTGTCCCCTTGTTCAAGAAGGGGAGTGTAGACAACCCCCGTAACTATAGACCAGCATGCCTTACTTCTGTTGTGGGAAAAGTCTTGGAAAGGTTCATAACAGATAGGACATAGCCTCAAAATAACGGGAAGTAGATTTATGAAAGAGTTGAGGAGGAACTTCTTCACCCAAAGGGTTGTGAACATATGGAATTCCATGCCCAGTGAAGCAGTTGAAGCTCCTTCATTAAATGCTTTTAAGGTAAAGATAGATAGTTTTTTGAAGAATAAAGAGATTAAGGGTCATGGTGTTCAGGCCAGAAAGTGGAGCTGAGTCCACAAAAGATCAGCCATGATCTCATTGAATGGCGGAGCAGGCTCGAGGGGCCAGATGGCCTACTCCTGCTCCTAGTTCTTATGATCTTATCATCTGGAAAGGAATAATTTAATTAGCGATAGTCAACACGGTTTTGTGAAGGGTAGGTCGTGCCTCACAAACCTTATTGAGTTCTTCGAGAAGGTGAACAAACAGGTGGACTTGAGTAAAGCAGTGGATGTGGTGTATTGTTTAGCTCACTGGGCTACATCGCGGGCTTTTAAAGCAGACCAAGCAAGCCAGCAGCATGGTTCAATTCCCGTACCAGCCTCCCCGGACAGGCGCTGGAATGTGGCGACTAGGGGCTTTTCACAGTAACTTCATTGAAGCCTGCTCATGATAAAAAGCGATTTTCATTTCATTTTTTTTCATTTAAGTAAAGCTTTTGATAAGGTTCCCCATGGTAGGCTATTGCAGAAAATACGGAGGCATGGGATTCAGGGTGATTTAGCAGTTTGAATCAGAAATTGACTAGGTGGAAGAAGACAAAGGGTGGCGGTTGATGGGAAAGGTTCAGCCTGGAGTTCAGTTTCTAGTGGTGTACGACAAAGATCTGTTTTGATGCCGCTTCTGTTTATCATTTTTATAAATGACCTGAAGGAGGGCGGAGAAGGATGTGTGAGTAAATTTTCAGAGGACACTAAAGTTGGTGGAGTTGTGGACAGTGCGGAAGGATGTTGCAAGCTACAGAGGGACATAGATAAGCTGCAGACCTCGGCTGAGAGCTGGCAAATGGAGATTAATGCAGAAAAGTGTGAGGTGATTCGTTTTGGAAGGAATAACAGGAAGACAGAGTACTGGGCTAATGGTAAGATTCTTGGTAGTTTGGATGAGCAGAGAGATATCGGTGTCCATGTACATAGATCCCTGAAAGTTCCCACCCAGGTTGATAGGGTTATTAAGAAGGCGCACAGTGTGTTAGCTTTTATTGGTAGAGGGATTAAGTTTGGGAGCCATGAGGTCATGTTGCAGCTGTACAAATCTCTGGTGTGGCCGCATTTGGATTATTACCACAGTTCTGGTCGCGGCATTATAGGAAGGATGTGGAAGCATTGGAAAGGGGGCAGAGGAGATTTACCAGGATGTTGCCTGGTATGGAGGGAAGGTCTTATGAGGGAAGTCTGAAGGACTTGAGGCTGTTTTTGTTAGAGAGAAGAAGGTTAAGAGTAACTTAATTGAGGCATACAAGATGATCAGAGGATTAGATAGGGTGGACAGTGAGAGCCTTTTTCCTCGGATGGTGATAGAACATAGAACATAGAACATAGAACGATACAGCGCAGTACAGGCCCTTCGGCCCACGATGTTGCACCGACATGGGAAGTCAAAAACTAAAGGCCATCTAACCTACACTATGGCATTATCATCCATACGCTTATCCAATAAACTTTTAAATGCCCTCAATGTTGGCGAGTTCACTACTGTTGTAGGTAGGGCATTCCACGGCCTCACCACTCTTTGCGTAAAAAACCTACCTCTGACGTCTGTCCGATATCTATTACCCCTCAATTTAAGGCTATGTCCCCTCGTGCTAGCCACCTCCATCCGCGGGAGAAGGCTCTCACTGTCCACCCTATCTAACCCTCTGATCATTTTGTATGCCTCTATTAAGTCATCTCTTAACCTTCTTCTCTCTAACGAAAACAACCTCAAGTCCAACAGCCTTTCCTCATAAGATTTTCCCTCCATACCAGGCAACATCCTGGTAAATCTGCTCTGCGCCCGTTCCAAAGCTCCCACGTCCTTCCTATAATGAGGCGACCAGAACTGTACGCAATACTCCAAATGCGGCCGTACCAGAGTTTTGTACAGCTGCAACATGACCTCATGGCTCCAGAACTCAATCCCTCTACCAATAAAGGCCAACACACCATAGGCCTTCTTCACAACCCTATCAACCTGGGTGTCAACTTTCAGGGATCTATGTACATGAACACCGAGATCCTTCTGCTCATCCACACTGCTAAGAATTTTACCATTAGCCAAATATTCCGCATTCCTGTTATTCTTTCCAAAGTGAATCACCTCACACTTCTCCACATTAAACTCCATTTTCCACCTCTCAGCCCAGCTCTGCAGCTTATCTATGCCCCTCTGTAACCTGCAACATCCTTCCACACTGTCTAAAACTCCACCGACTTTAGTGTCGTCTGCAAATTTACTCACCCATCCTTCTGCGCCCTCCTCTAGGTCATTTATAAAAATGACAAACAGCAACGGCCCCAGAACAGATCCTTGTGGTACGCCACTCGTAACTGAACTCCATTCTGAACATTTGCCATCAACCACCACCCTCTGTCTTCTTTCAACTAGCCAATTTCTGATCCACATCTCTAAATCACCCTCAATCCCCAGCCTCCGTATTTTCTGCAATAGACGACCGTGGGGAACCTTATCAAACGCTTTACTGAAATCCATATACACCACATCAACTGCTCTACCCTCGTCTACCTGTTCAGTCACCTTCTCAAAGAACTTGATAAGGTTAGTGAGGCATGACCTACCCTTCACAAAAACATGCTGACTATCCCTAATCATATTATTCCTATCTAGATGATTATAAATCGTATCTCTTATAATCCTCTCCAAGACTTTACCCACAACAGACGTGAGGCTCACCGGCCTATAGTTACCAGGGTTATCTCTACCCCCTTCTTGAACAAAGGGACAACATTTGCTATCCTCCAGTCCTCTGGCACTATTCCTGTAGCCAATGATGACATCAAAATCAAAGCCAAAGGCTCAGCAATCTCTTCCCTGGCTTCCCAGAGAATCCGAGGGTAAATCAGGCCCCGGGGACTTATCTATTTTCACCTTGTCCACAATTGCCAACACTTCTTCCCTATGCACCTTAATGCCATCTATTCTAATATCCTGGGTCTCAGCATTCTCCTCCACAACATTATCTTTTTCCTGAGTGAATACTGACGAAAAGTATTCATTTAGTCTCTCGCTTATCTCCTCAGCCTGCACACACAACTTCCCACCACTGTCCTTGACTGGCTCTACTCTTACCCTAGTCATTCTTTTATTCCTGACATACCTATAGAAAGCTTTTGGGTTTTCCTTGATCCTACCTGCCAAAGACTTCTCATGTCCCCTCCTTGCTCGTCTTAGCTCTCTCTTTAGATCCTTCCTCGCTTCCTTGTAACTATCAAGCGCCCCAACTGAAACCTCATGCCTCATCTTCACATAGGCCTCCTTCTTCCTCTTAACAAGAGATTCCACTTCTTTGGTAAACCACGGTTCCCTCGCTCGACCCCTTCCTCCCTGCCTGACTGGTACGTACTTATCAAGAACATGCAATAGCAGTTCCTTGAACAAGCTCCACATATCCAGTGTGCCCAACCCTTGCAGCCTACTTCTCCAACCTACACATCCTAAGTCATGTCTAATGGCATCATAATTGCCCTTCCCCCAGCTATAACTCTTGCCCTACGGGGTATACTTATCCCTTTCCATCACTAACATAAAGGTCACTGAATTGTGGTCACTGTTTCCAAAGTGCTCACCTACCTCCAGATCTAACACCTGCCTGGTTCATTACCCAAAACCAAATCCAATGTGGCCTCGCCTCTTGTTGGCCTGTCAACATATTGTGTCAGGAAACCCTCCTGCACACATTGTACAAAGAACGACCCATCTAATGTACTCGAACTATATCTTTTCCAGTCAATATTTGGAAAGTTAAAGTCCCCCATAACAACTACCCTGTTACTTTCGCTCTTTTCCAGAATCATCTTCGCCATCCTTTCCTCTACATCCCTAGAACTATTAGGTGGCCTATAGAAAACTCCCAGCAGTGTGACCTCTCCTTTCCTGTTTCTAACCTCAGCCCATACTACCTCGGAAGAAGAGTCCCCGTCTAGCATCCTTTCCGCCACCGTAATACTGTCCTTGACTAGCAGCGCCACACCTCCCCCTCTTTTGCCCCCTTCTCTGAGCTTACCAAAACACCTAAACCCTGGAACCTGCAACAACCATTCCTGTCCCTGCTCTATCCATGTCTCTGAAATGGCCACAACATCGAAGTCCCAGGTACCAACCCATGCTGCCAGTTCCCCTACCTTATTTTGTATACTCCTGGCATTGAAGTAGACACACTTCAAACCACCTACCTGAAAACTGGCACCCTCCTGCGAAGTCAAATCTGTGCTCCTGACCTCTATACTCTCAATCTCCCGTACCCCAAAACTACAATCCAGGTTCCCATGCCCCTGCTGAATTAGTTTAAACCCCCCCAAAGAGCACTAACAAATCTCCCCCCCCAGGATATTGGTGTCCCTCAGGTTTAGATGTAGACCATCCTGTCTATAGAGGTCCCACCTTCCCCAGAAAGAGCCCCAATTATCCAGAAATCTGAATCCCTCCCGCCTGCACCATCCCTGTAGCCACGTGTTTAATTGCTCTCTCTCCCTATTCCTCGTCTCACTATCACGTGGCACGGGCAACAACCCAGAGATAACAACTCTGTTTGTTCTCGCTCTGAGCTTCCATCCTAGTTCCCTAAAGGCCTGCCTGACATCCTTGTCCCCTTTCCTACCTATGTCGTTAGTGCCAATGTGGACTACGATGTCCAGCACGAGGGGACATAGCTTTAAATTAAGTGGAGATAGATATAAGACGGATGTCAGAGATAGGTTCTTTACTCGGAGAGTAGTAAGGGCGTGGAAAACCCGACCTGCAACAGCAGTCGACTCGCCAACATTAAGGGCATTTAAATGGTCATTGGATAAACATATGGATGATAAGGGAATAGTGTAGATGGGCTTTAGAGTGGTTTCACAGGTCGGCGCAACATGGAGGGCCAAAGGGCCTGTACTTCTGTGTAATGTTCTATGTTCTGAAGTGCCTCGGGACATTTTACTGCATTAAAGGCACTATTCTAAATGCAAGTTATTGGTGATCAGTGCCAGTATCTCATATCTTTGCTCAGATTTCATTTCATTTCATTAGTATTTTTCAGATTACTTCCCTTCCCTCATCATTTCTACTCTGTCAGATTCTGTTACCTTTCTGCTACATGTGTACATTTATGGTCTCATTCTTGTCACACAGCGGGTGTTCCAGCACCATCAAACCTACGCTTCTCGGACATCACGGGGGACAGTATCCGGATGGACTGGGATCATGGATCGGAGGATGTGGACCAATACAGAATCAGCTGGGTTCCATCTGGGGGAGGGGACAAAAAAGAGGTGATGAAATCCATACTTTCTGCTTCTGTGTATCTGTAGCTGATTTTTAAATTTGCCTTGCAACATGTAAGTGTGAAGCAAAACCGCTGTCAGACAGATCTGTATATGTATGAAAATGTTCCTCCTTTCCAGGAACAATGTTTCATTGTATCCTTGTAATCCTTTCCACACTTGCTAATGAGTTGCATTCTCTGTTGGTCGTGGGGGCATGATCACATTCAAAACAGCAGGTATTTTCCATTCCCAACAGGGACATGCAAAGTCACGGGCAGGACTGGAAAATGTGGAGATTGGCCAAGACTCAATTGGGTGGGATGAGCTCTTTGAACCGTAACCTGCAGAAACATCAGCACATTCTTTCTGAATTGCATTACTGTGCTAGAAGGTGATCAGAAAACTGCTTTCCGCACGGACCATATGCTCTTTCGTATTCAGATGTTGGGCTCAGTTGCCCACTCAAAGAAGAGCATTTGAGTAATGAACAAAACAGTCCAAATTAGTTTATTCCTTCAATTTAATTTTCTGCAGAAATACTCCACATGACCACGAGGGTATGCCACTGGGAAAGGTGGCTGCAACCAAGGGTTGGTAAAGGATTTTAAGGTCCTTGCGGCCCCCTGAGTGATATCAAATTCAAACATCCCCATTTAATTCAGGGAATCAGTTTGCAGAAAACAAATTAGTTTCATGCTCTGAACGTATCTTGACCTTCGCTTTATGCCTATTCTTCCAGGTGATTATAAATGGCAATGAGACAAGCCAGGTTTTAGATAACCTGGATCCTGACACCTTATATGATGTTTCCCTTACTGCCATCTACCCAGACAAGACGGAAAGTGAAGACGTCTCAGCCTCCCAGAGTACATGTAAGTCTTCAGTATATAAAAATCTCCATTAGTCTTTTCTACCCCCTTACCAATTATCTTCAAATATTGAAAAGAGGACAAAGTGACATGGAAAGCACATGCTGCATATTGTGATGTGCAGCAGATCACAATGTCCTTCAGGATGGGGTGTGGGATTAGTATGTTCCGCTGGATTCTCTGCTTCTGCTGTAGCAAAGTGTATCTATTGGCTTCATTGGCTAGCCTGCTTGTGTCCAATATTCCTGGGCCATACTGCACCTTCAGCCAGATAAATCTATAAAACCATAGAATTCCGACAGTGCAGAAGGAGGCCATTTGGCCCAGTGTGCCTGCACCAACCCTCTGAAAGAGCAACCAAACTTGGCCCACTCCCCTGCCCAATCCCTGAAACCCCCCCTAACCAGCACATCTGGGACTATTTAGCATGACCAATCCACCTAAAGTGCACATCTTTGGACTGTGGGAGGAAATCGGTTGACCCAGAAGAGACCCACAAAGATACGGAGAGAACGTACAAGCGCCACACAGACAATCTACCGAGGCAGGAATTGAACCCAATTCTCTGGCGCTGTGAGGCAGCAGTGATAACCAACCCCTAATTAATTTATGCCTCCTTCAACTTGCCTCCACTTTTATTGATGGACCCGCTTCCCCAACCCCTTATCTATTCCTTAGAGAAAAATGATTGGCCTCACCCCATTTCCCCACTACCTGGGCGTAACTTGTCTATACAAAGATAAATAACAATCATATTTGTATTTATCTAACATTGTTTAACAGTCTCAAGTAACTTTACTGGATGTCATCAGCAGATTGCTAATCATTTAAGTTAAACTAGTGATGTTTGTTATTATAGAACTTTAAAAAATATTGCCCCATCCCGTTTTGCTGAAGGTGAAAGGTGCGGCATGTGGCACAGTGGCTAGCACTGGGACTGCAGCACTGAGAAGACAGAGGGTGGTGATGGATGGCAAATTTTCGGACTGGAGACCAGTTACTAGCGGTGTACCACAGGGATCAGTGCTGGGTCCACTGTTATTTGTGATTTTTATCAATGACATTGATACAATGCAGAGCTGGGCTGAAAAATGGCAGATGGAGTTTAACCCTGATAAGTGTGGGGTGATTCATTTTGGTCGACAAAATTTGAATGGGGATTACAGGGTCAACGGCAGGGTTCTGAGGAATGTGGAGGAACAGAGAGAACTTGGGGTTCATGTCCACAGATCTCTGAAGGTTGCCTGAAGTGGATAACCTGAAGGTTATCCACTCTGAAGTGGATAGAGCCGCGAAGAAGGCTTATAGTGTGTTAGCAGTTATTATCAGGGGGCTTGAGTTTAAGAGCAGCGGGGTTAGGCTGCAACTATACATGACCCTGGTGAGACCACATTTGGAGCATTGTGTGCAGTTCTGGTCACCTCACTATAGGAAGGATGTGGAAACATTGGAAAGGGTGCAAAGGAGATTTACGAGGATGCTGACTGGTTTGCAGGATAGGTGTTATGAAGAAAGGTTAAGGGAGCTAGGGCTTTTCTCTTTGGAGCAGAGGAGGATGAGAGGTGACTTAATAGAGGTTTATGAGATGATGAGGGGGATAGAGTGGACGTTCAGAGTATTTCCTTGGCTGGATGCAGCTGTTACAGGGGGGCATAACTATAAGATTCAGGCTGGGAGATATAGGAGGGATATCCGAGGTAGGTTCTATGTTCCATGAGGAGCCGGGTTCGAATCCTGGCCCTGGGTCACTGTGCGTGTGGAGTTTGCACATTCTCCCCATGTCAGCGTGGGTTTCAGCCCCACAACCCAAAGATGTGCAGGTTAAATGGATTGGCCATGCTAAATTCCCCTTTAATTGGAAAAAAGCAATAATTGGGTAGTGTCAATTTTTTTTTACAAAGTATGTAAGGTGACAGGGAAAAGACAATCAACGCAGTAAATCGGCCCGTATTTTATGGAATGTTACCTGATTGACTCGCAATATTCCTCAAACTTCATTCTCCAGTGAAACACATTTTTTTGGATCTGTTCTACTTTTGAGCTTAGTGATCCTTTGCAGTAACTCACTTCAATCCCTTGCCCCCACCTCCATTCCATTTCCCATACATGAAATGAAATTAAATGAAAATTGCTTATTGTCAGAAGTAGGCTTCAATGAAGTTACTGTGAAAAGCCCCTAGTTGCCATATTCAAGCGCCTGTTCGGGGAGGCTGGTACGGGAATTGAACCGTGCTGCATGTGAAGTCGCTCTACTTTATTCCAGTATCCAACATTTCAGCTTGCATCTCCTTTATTTAGCCTTGCTGTCTTGCTGATCTCTCTGTCCTTGATCAGCAGCATTATTCCAATAGAGCTTTACGAACACCGCCTCAACTATCGATGAGGTGCTTTATAGCATCCTGGACTCAACACCGTGTTCAGCAATTTTACATCATTATCCAGGCCCCATTTTGGTTCCTTTCCCTTTGCAAGTTTTAACCCTTTTTTCTCTTGTTTCTGCTTTGAGACAGCAGCTGCTCATTATTCTGCGATTCACGCCTCCTCTGGCCACATCTTGTCCCATTCCCCACATTGACAACTCTTTTGTCATTTAGTTTCTCCTGCCTTCCACCCTGTGACAGACCTTCCCACTTTTTTTAATCACCTCCCATCTGCTTAAAGAATTTTGACTTTTTTTTCTCCCTCTTCAGGTGTTGCCAGACCAGCTGGGCATTTTCAGCATTTTTGGTTTTTACATCACTTTTACCTTGTCTTTTGTGGGGGATAATTTTTTGTTGAATTTTCATACCGTGCAACAGCAGCAATAAACCCTGTCAACCTTTCCCAAAGTTCAGTGGGACCCTCAACCTGGGATGATCGCACAGGCTGATTATGGGTGGGTGATGGAACCATCAATTCACTAGACACGTGCTTTAAGATATGAACAGTGGTTTTAATCTATTTACTACAGAACCAGCCTGTTACCCGTTGAACTCTCGGTGAACTGCAGGCTGGCTCAGGACAAGGGTATTTATACAGCAGTCTAGGGGGAGGAGTCATGGGCGGAGCCAAGGGTGGAGCCCTGTACAAACTCCTGAGCATTCCCAGAGCTACTCCCCTAGTGGTCGGATAACGCTACTGCGCTTACAATGGTATTGGTAAATACAGTATGGATTACTAAGTTACATTCACCACATTCACCCCCTCCAAAAAAAATCAAGTCCGGCGGGGGTGGTGGTCTACAAAGTAAGTCTGTCCGGTGGTCGAACTGTCCGCTGTGATCTGCGGAGCACCGGGGTTGCAGCCTCTTGCGGTGGCTGGATGGGTGTTGTGTGCTGGGGTACGATGGCGGACTCCAGGTAGGGTTGTGTCCGATCTTCATACTCTTCTGGTTCGACCGGGGACTGGGGGCGCTGGGGGCTGGCCGGCGCGGGTGCACGGATCTGGTGGAGCGAACTCGTGGGCTCGGGAGCGCGAGGGGGCGGCAGCATGGGGTTCAGGGTGAGGGGTCCTTCTGTGGGTGGATCCGGCGGGTGCCAGATCCCGGAGGGATACTGTGTCCTGACGGCAGTCAGGGAACTCGACGAATGCGTACTGGGGGTTGGAGTGGAGCAGGCGCACCTTCTCAACAAGGGGGTCGGTTTTGTGCCCCCTGACGTGTTTCCTCAGGAGTACCGGGCCCGGCGTCCTCAGCCATGCCGGAAGTGAGACCCCCGTGGTAGTGCCCCTGGAAAAAATGAAGAGCCTCTCGTGGGGGGTCTGGTTGGTCACCGTGCACAAAAGGGACCTAATAGCGTGGAGCGCATCTGGGAGGACGTCCTGTCACTGGGAGACTTGGAGCTTTCTGGAACTGAGGGTCAGTAGGACTGTCTTCCAGACCGTCGCATTCTCCCTCTCCACCTGCCCGTCCCCCTTGGAGTTGTAGCTGGTAGTCCTGCTCGAGGCAATGCCCTTGTCGAGCAGGTACTGATGCAGCTCGTCGCTCATGAAGGACGAACCCCGGTCGCTGTGCACGTAGGTGGGGAAACCAAACAGGGTGAAGATGCTATGCAGGGCCCTAATGACTGTGCGGGAGGTCATGTCGAGGCACGGGATAGCAAATGGGAAACGGGAGAACTCATCTACAACGTTTAGAAAGTAAACGTTCTTGTTAGTTGAGGGGAGTGGCCCTTTGAAATCAATCGCGAGGCGTTCAAAGGGCCTAGAAGCCTTGACCGGGTGGGCCCTGTCTGGTCTATAGAAGTGCGGTTTGCATTCCGCACAGATCGGGCAGTCCCTGGTGACCGCTTTTACCTCCTCGTTGGAGAAAGGCAGGTTTCGGGCTCTGATGTAGTGGGCAAGCCGGGTGACCCTCGGGTAGCAGAGGTCGCTGTGGATGACTTTCAGTCGGTCAATCTGTGCGCTGGCGCATGTCCCGCGGGATAGGGCATCCGGAGGCTCATTGAGCTTCCCGGGTCGATACTTAATATCGTAGCTATAGGTGGAGTGTTCGATCCTCCACCGAAGAATTTTATCATTTTTTATTTTGTCCCTTTGCGGGTTATCAAACATAAAGGCAACCGATCTTTGGTCGGTGATGAGGGTGAACCTCTTACCTGCGACGTAGTGCCTCCAGTAACAAATAGCCTCCACAATGGCTTGTGCTTCTTTCTCGACTGAGGAGTGTCGGAGTTCTGAAGCGGAGAGGGTACGGGAGAAAAATGCGACTGATCTCCCTGCCTGATTTAATGTGGCTGCTAGAGATACCTCTGAGGCGTCGCTCTCAACCTGGAATGGAGTGGATTCATCCACCACCCGCATGGCCGCTTTGGCGATGTCCTCCTTGATGCAGTTGAAGGCCTGGCGTGCCTCAGCTGACAGGGGAAATCGTGTGGCCTTAAAGAGTGGGCGGGCTTTGTCCGCATATTGAGGGACCCACTGGGCATAATATGAAAAGAACCCCAGACACCGTTTGAGGGCCCTGGGACAATGAGGGAGAGGGAGTTCTAAGAGAGGGCGCATATGGTCGGGGTCTGGGCGCAGGACTCCTTTTCCACGACGTAGCCGAGGATGGCCTGTCTGTTTGTGCGGAAAACGCATTTCTCCTTGTTGTATGTGAGGTATAATTTCTGTGCCGTCTGGAGAAAACGGTGGAGTTTGGCATCGTGGTCCTGCTGGTCATAGCCGCAGATGGTGACATTGTCCAAGTACGGAAACGTGGCCCGCAGCCCGTACTGGTCCACCATTCGGTCCATTGCTCGTTGGAACACCGAGACCCCATTAGTGACGCCGAAGGGGACCCGGAGGAAATGGAAGAGGCGGCCATCGGCCTCGAATGCCGTGTAGTGGCGGTCGTCCGGGCGTATTGGGACTCGTGGTATGCAGACTTGAGATCCACCGTGGAAAAGAGCCGATGCTGGCCGATCTGATTTACCATGTCTGCAATCCTGGGGAGGGGATACGCGTCGAGGAGCATAAATCTATTTATGGTCTGACTATAGTCGACAACCATGCGGAATTTTTTTCCAGTCTTAACGACCACCACCTGAGCTCTCCAGGGACTATTACTGGCCTCTATAATCCCCTCACTGAGAAGCCTTCGGACCTCTGCTCTGATAAATACCCTATCCTGCAGGCTGTATCGCCTGCTACGTGTGGCTACGGGTTTACAGTCCTCAGTGAGATTGGCGAAGAGAGGAGGGGGGGGGATTCGTAGCGTAGCGAGGCTGCAGATAGTGAGTGGGGGCAGGGGCCCACTGAAGCTGAGGGTGAGGCTCTTAAGGTTACACTGAAAATCTAGGGCGAATAAGAGTAGCGCACAGAGGTCGGGCAAAACGTAGAGTTGAAATTTTGAGTAGCTAGCGCCTCGGATTGTGAGTGTTGCGGCGGTGCGCCCCTGGATCTGGACAGAATGGGAGCCTGATGCGAGCGTGATAGTTTGCCGCACGGGGAAAACGGGGAGCGATCAGCGTCTTACCAGGTCTGGGTGTATGAAGCTCTCAGGCCTCAGTTTTTCGGGCCCCATGGGCCTGCGGGTGTGGGGAACAATTACTTTGTGCCGCTGGGGAGTTGGAAGCTGGGGCCCCTTTTTGCGAGGCACACTCTCGCGTAGTGGCCTTTCCGCCCGCAGCTGCTGCAGGTCGCGTTGCGGGCCGGGCAGTGCTGCCGCGGGTGCTGATTCTGGCCGCAGAAATGGCAGGCTGGAGCAGCATCGTGGCTGGCTGAGGCAGCATGGTGGCTGGGCGGCGGCGTGCCACAGGCCTGGGGGAGTCGCTGGTCGGGGGCCCATGATTCGGTCGCGGGGCCCGCGGGGAACGACATGAGGCTGCGGAAGGAGACCTCCATCGTGGTAGCAATTTCCGCAGTTGTTTCTAAGTCTTGGGCCCCCTTTTCCAGCAGTCATTGGCGCACAGAATTAGACCTGAGGCCCGCTACAAAAACATCGCATACAGCAAGTTCTCTATGTTCAGCCACGGTAACCGCTTGATAGTTACAGTCATTTGATAGATTATTGAGCTCTCTTAAAAATTCGGCGAGTGATTCTGTAGGCCGCTGGCAGTGAGTCGTGAAGACATGGCGTGCGTAAACTTCGTTGATGGGCCTCACATAAATCTTATCGAGTATCGCTAGCGCTGCAGTATATGAACCGGCCGAGTTTAGTTGCGTAGAGATTCTGTGGCTTACCCTCGTGTGCAGTAGACTTAGCTTTTGTTCTTCTGTTAGCTTTTTGTTTCGGCTGTGCTCACTTCTGCCAGGTAGGCCTTAAAGCACCGCAGCTAGTGGGAGAAGATTTCTTTTGCCTCTGCATCCTGTGGGTCAAATTCCAGGCGTCTAGGCTTGAGGGCTGATTCCATGATCGATCCTGACTGTTCTTAAGTAGATTAAATTGATGGAACCATCAATTCACTAGACACGTGCTTTAAGATATGAACAGTGGTTTTAATCTATTTACTACAGAACCAGCCTGTTACCCGTTGAACTCTTGGTGAACTGCAGGCTGGCTCAGGACAAGGGTATTTATACAGCAGTCTAGGGGGAGGAGTCATGGGCGGAGCCAAGGGTGGAGCCCTGTACAAACTCCTGAGCATTCCCAGAGCTACTCCCCTAGTGGTCGGATAACTCTACTGCGCTTACAATGGTATTGGTAAATACAGTGTGGATTACTAAGTTACATTCACCACATTCACCCCCTGCAAAAAAAACAAGTCCGGCGGGGGTGGTGGTCTACAAAGTAAGTCTGTCCGGTGGTCGAACTTTCCGCTGTGATCTGCGGAGCACCAGGTATTGGTAAATACAGTGTGAATTACTAAGTTACATTCACCGCAGTGGGCATTTCAACACGGTTATTGATCAAGGCCTGGACCCGTCATGTTCGAGAACGCGCAAGGTGCCAGCAATGGTCATGGAGCTGAAAAGGTTCATGGAGCAGATGGGGGGTGGGGTTGGATCCATGGGGATTTAGGCAGTCGAGAGGCAGGGAATTTTCTTTCTTCTCCCACGTTCACAAGGTGTATTCCCGGGCAGGGCACTGTTGGTGAGGGTGGTCGATACGGGCTATTCGGCAGTTACAATCTTGGACCATGCTCCGCACTGGGTGGACCTGCAGGTCAGTATGGATAGTAAGCAGCGCCCACACTCGAGATTGGATGTGGGGCTGTTGGCGGACGAAGTGGTCTGCGAGAGGTTGAGGAAGTGCATGCCGAACTACCTGCAGGTAAACGATACGGGGGACGTTCAGCAGCGGTGATCTGGGAAGCGCTGAAGGCGGTGCTGAGAGGGGAGCTGATCTCGATCCGGGGTCACAGAGACATGACGGATAGGGCAGAGACGGACCGACTGATAAGAGAGATCCTACGAGTGGATAGGAGATATGCGGAGGATCCAGAGGCGGGGCTACTGAGGGAAGGCCAGAGGCTTCAGGCGGAATTTAGTTTTGTTAACTACAGGTCGGGCAGTGGAGCAGCTCAGGAAGGTGAAGGGAGCGGTGTACGAGCACGGGGAAAAGGCCACTAGGTTGATTGCACAGCAGCTCAGAAAAAGGGAGGCAGCGAGGAAAATAGGGAAAGTAGTTGATGGGGATGGGAACTTAGTTGGGGACTCGGAGGGGGTGAGCAAGACCTTCAGGGCTTTTATAGTCGTCCTTGATAAATATCAAATTATTCGGAAGGACAGAGTGGATGGTAAGGGAGGTGGTGTAGCTCTGTTATTTAAGGATGACATCCGGGCAATAGTAAGGGATGACATCGGCGCTATGGAGGACAAGGTTGAATCCATTTGGGTGGAAATTAGGAATAGTAAGGCGAAAAAGGCACTGATAGGAGTAGCCTAAAGGCCACCAAATAGTAACAATATGTTAGTGCAGGAAATAAACAAAGAAATAACTGATGCATGTTGAAATGGTACAGTAGTTATCATCGGGGATTTTAATCTACATGTTGATTAGTTTAACCAGGTCGGTAAAGGCAGCCTGGAGCAGGAGTTTCTAAAATGTATCCGTGATAGTTTCCTTGAACCGTATGTAATAGAACCTACAAAGGAACAAGCGGTCCTGGATCTGGTCCTGTGTAATAAGACAGGATTGACTAATGATCTCATAGTTATGGATCCGCTCGGAAGGAGCGATCACAATATGGTGGAATTTAAAATACAGATGGAGGGTGAGACGGTGAAATCAAACACTAGTATTTTGTGCTCAAACAAAGCAGATTACAATGGGATGATAGAAGAGCTAGCTAAGGTAGACTGGGAGCAAAGACTTTATGGTCAAACAGTTGAGGAACAGTGGAGAACCTTCCAAACGATTTTTCAAAGTTTATATCAACAAAAAGGAAGGACGGTAGAAAGAGGGAAAATCGACCGTGGATATTTAAGGAAATATGGGAGAGTATCAAATTGTAAGAAAAAGCATACAAAGTAGCACAGATTAGTGGGAGACTAGAGGACTGGGAAATCTTTAGGGGGCAACAGAAACTAGTAAAAAAGCTATAAAGAGTAAGATAGATTATGAGAGTAAAGTTGCGCAGAATATAAAAGCAGATAGTAAAAATTTCTGTAAATATATAAATCAAAAAATAGTGGCTAAGGTAAATATTGGTCCTTTAGAGAATGAAAAGGGTGTTTTAATAATGGGAGATGAGGAAATGGATGAGGAACTGAACAGATTTTTGGGTCGATTTTCACAGTGGAAGACACAAATAATATGCCAGTGACTGATAGAAATTCGGCGATGAGAGTTGAGGACTTTGAGATGATTGTTATCACGAAGGAGATAGTGATGGGCAAGTTAATGGGGCTAAAGGTAGACAAGTCTCGTGGTCCTGATGGAATGCATCCCAGAGTGCTAAAAGAGATGGCTAGGGAAATTGCAAATGCACTAGACTCTGGGGTGGGCCCGGCGGATTGGAAATTAGCAAACGTGACACCACTTTTTATAAAAGGAGGTAGGCAGGGAGCGGGTAATTATAGGGCAGTTAGCATAACTTCGGTAGCAGGGGAGATGCTGGAATCTATCAATAAAGAAGAAATAGCGAGGCATCTGGCTGGAAATTGTCCCATTGGGCAGACGCAGCATGGGTTCATAAAGGGCAGGTCGTGACTTACTAATTGAGTGGAATTTTTTGAAGACATTACCAGAGCCATAGATAATGGGGAGCCGATGGATGTGGTATATCTGGATTTCCAGGAAACCTTTCGCAAGGTGCCACACAAAAGATTGCTGCATACGATAAAGATGCATGGCATTCAGGGTAAAGTAGTAGCATGGATAGAGAATTAGTTAATTAATAGAAAGCAAATAGTGAAGATTAATGGCTGTTTCTCTGGTTGCAATCAGTAGCTAGTGGTGTCCATCAGGGATCAGTGTTGGGCCCGCAATTGTTCACAATTTGCTTCGATGATTTGGAGTTGGGGACCAAGGGCAATGTGTCCAAGGTTGCAGACGACACTAAGATGAGTGGTAAAGCAAAAAGTGCAGAGGATACCGGAAGTCTGCAGAGGGATTTGGATAGGTTAAGTGAATGGGCTAGGGTCTGGCAGATGGAATACAATATTGACAAATGTGAGACTATCCATTTTGGTAGGAATAACAGCAAAAGGGATTATTATTTAAATGATAAAATATTAAAACATGCTGCTGTGCAGAGAGACCTGGGTGTGCTTGTGCATGTGTCGCAAAAAGTTGGTTTACAGGTGCAACAGGTGATTAAAAGTGCAAATGGAATTTTGTCCTTCATTGCTCGAGAGATGGAGTTCAAGACTAGGGAGGTTATGCTGCAATTGTATAAGGTTTCAGTGAGACCACAGCTGGAGTATTGTGTTCAGTTTTGGTTTCCTTACCTGAGAAAGGACGGGCTGGAGGGTGTGCAAAGGAGTTTCACTAGGTTAATTCCAGAGCTAAAGGGGTTGGATTACGAGGAGAGGTTGAGTAGACTGGGACTGTACTCGCTGAAATTTAGAAGGATGAGGGCTGATGTTATAGAAACATATAAATTATGAAGGGAATAGATAGGATAGATGCGGGCAGGTTGTATCCACTCGCGGGTGAAAGCAGAACTAGGGGGCATAGTCTCAAAATAAGGGGAAGTAGATTTAGGACTGAGTTTAGGAGGAACTTCTTCACCCAAAGGGTTGTGTATCTATGGAATTCCATGCCCAGTGAAGCAGTTGAGGCTCCTTCATTAAATGTTTTTACGATAAAGATGGATAGTTTTTTGAAGAATAAAGGGAGTCAGGGTTATGGTGTTCGGGCCGGAAAGTGGAGCTGAGTCCACAAAAGATCAGCCATGATCTCATTGAATGGCGGAGCAGGATCGAGGGGCCATGTGGCCTTCTCCTGCTTCTAGTTCTTATGTTCTTATGTGCCTGTCAGGCAGGGAGGAAGTGGTCGAGCGAGGGAATCGTGGTTTACTAAAGTATTTGAATCACTCGTCAAGAGGAAGAAGGAGGCTTATATAAAGATGAGATGTGAAGGTTCAGTTAGGGCGCTTGAGAGTTACAAGTTAGCTAGGAAGGATCTAAAGAGACAGCTAAGAAGAGCCAGGAGGGGACACGAAAAGTCTTTGGCAGGTAGGATCAAGGATAACCCTAAAGCTTTCTACAGGTATGTAAGGAATCAAAGAATAACTCGGGTAAGAGTAGGGCAAGTCAAGGACAGGAGTGGGACATTGTGCTTGGAGTCCGAGGAGACAGGAGAGGTGCTAAATGAATATTTTCCGTCAGTATTCATACAGGAAAAAGACAATGTTGTTGAGGAGAATACTGATGTACAGGCTACTAGACTAGAAGGGCTTGAGGTTCATAAGGAGGAAGTGTTATCAATTCTGGAAAGTATTAAAATAGATAAGTCCCCTGAGCTTGTTGGGATTTATCCTAGGATTCTCTGGGAAGCTAGGGAGGAGATTGCTGAGCCTCTGGCTTTGATCTTTATGTCATCATTGTCTACAGGAATAGTGGCAGAAGACTGGAGGATAGCAAATGTTGGCCCCTTGTTCAAGAAGGGGAGTGGAGGCAACCCCGGTAACTATAGACCAGTGAGCCTTACTTCTGTTGTGGGCAAAGTCTTGAAAATGTTCATAAGAGATAGGATTTATAATCATCTGGAAACAAATCATTTGATTAGCGATAGTCAATACGGTTTTGTGAAGTGTAGGTCGTGCCTCACAAAGCTTATTGAGTTCTTTGAGAAGGTGACCAAACAGGTGGTCGAGGGTAGAGCAGTTGATGTGTTGTACATGAATTTCAGTAAAGCGTTTGATAAGGTTCTCCATGGTCGGCTATTGCAGAAAATACAGAGGCATGGGATTCAGGGTGATTTAGCAGTTTGGATCAGAAATTGGCGAGCTGCAAGAAGACAAATTTGATAGGAAATGTTCAGCGGGAGTTCAGGTACTAGTGGTGTGCCACAAAGATCTGTTTAGGGGCCACTGCTGTTTGTCATTTTTATAAATGGCCTGGAGGAGGGCGTAGAAGATGGGTGAGTAAATCTGCAGATGGCACTCAACTCGGTGGAGTTGTGGACAGTGCGGAAGGATGTTACAAGTTACAGAGGGACATAGATAAGCTGCAGAGCTGGGCTGACAGGTGGCAAATGGAGTTTAATGTGGAGAAGTGTGAGGTGATTCATTTTGGAAGGAATAACAGCAAGACAGAGCACTGGGCTAATGGTAAGATTATTGGTAGTGTGGATGAGCAGAGAGATCTCGGTGTCCATGTACATAGATCCCTGAAAGTTGCACCCAGGTTGTTAGGGCTATTAAGAATTTGGTGTGTTATCTTTTATTGGTAGAGGGATTGAGTTTGGGAGCCATGAGGTCATGTTGCAGCTGTACAAAACTCTGGTGCGTCTGCATTTGGAGTCGTTCGTGCAGTTCTGGTCGTCGCATTATAGGAAGGATGTGGAAGCATTGGAAAGGGTGCAGAGGAGATTTACCAGGATGTTGCCTGGTATGGAGGGAAGATCCTATGAGGGAATGCTGAGGGACTTGAAGCTGTTTTCGTTAGAGAGAAGAAGATTAAGAGCTGACATAAATGAGGCATACAAGATAAGAGGATTAGATATGGTGGACACTGAGAGCCTTTTTCCTCGGATGGTAATGACCAACACGTGGGGACATAGCTTTAAATTCAGTGGAGATAGATATAGGACAGATGTCAGAGGTAGCTTCTTTACTCGAAGAGTAGTAAGGGAACGGAATGCCCTGCCTGCAACAGGAGTGGAGTCGCAAATATTAAGGGCATTTAAATGGTCATTGGATAAATATATGGATAACAAAGGAACAGTGTAGATGGGCTTTATAGTGGTTTCACAGGTCGGCGCAACATGGAGGGCCGAAGGGCCTGTACTGCGCTGTAATATTCTATTGTCTATGTTCTGAAGTGCTTCGGGACATTTTACTGCATTAAAGGCACTATTATAAATGCAAGTTGTTGGTGATCAGTACCAGAATCACAAATCTTTGCTCAGATGGCCTCCCTTCCCTCACCATTTCTACTCTGTCAGATTCTGTTACCTCTCTGCTACATGTGTACATTTAAGGTCTCATTCTTCTCACACAGCGGGTGTACCAGCACCATCAAACCTACGCTTCTCGGACATCACGGGGAACAGTTTCCAGATGGACTGGGATCATGGATTGGAGGATGTGGACCTCTACAGAATCAGCTGGGTTCCATCTGGGGGAGGGGAGAAAAAAGAGGTGATGAAATCCATACTTTCTGCTTCTGTGTAGCTCCAGCTGATTTTTAAATTTGCCTTGCAACAGGCGAGTGTGAAGCAAAACCGCT
The DNA here is from genome assembly GCF_902713615.1 of Scyliorhinus canicula. NCBI lineage: Eukaryota > Metazoa > Chordata > Chondrichthyes > Carcharhiniformes > Scyliorhinidae > Scyliorhinus > Scyliorhinus canicula. Next base: position 6,934,820 of record NC_052148.1, on the reverse strand, counting down.
GTCAGCCAGATCTGTATATGTATGAAAATGTTCCTCCTTTCCAGCAACGATGTTTCATTGCATCCTTGTAATCCTTTCCACACTTGCTAACGAGTTGCATTCTCTGTTGGTCGTGGGGGCATGATCACATTGAAAACAGCAGGTATTTTCCTTTCCCAACTGGGACAGGCAAAGAAATGAAATGAAATGAAAAAAAAAAAATCGCTTATTGTCACTAGTAGGCTTCAATGAAGTTACTGTGAAAAGCCCCTAGTCGCCACATTCCGGCGCCTGTCCGGGAGGCTGGTACGGGAATCGAACCGTGCTGCTGGCCTGCTTGGTCTGCTTTAAAAGTCAGCGATTTAGCTGAGTGAGCTAAACCAGCCCACGGGCAGGACTGGAAAATCTGCAAAAGCATAAGCACATTCTTTCTGAATGGCATTACTGTACTAGAAGGTGATCAGAAAACAGCTTTCCGCACGTACTATATGCTCCTTAGTATTGACATGTTGGGCTCAGTTGCCCACTCAAAGAAGAGCATTTGCGTAATGAACAAAACAGTCCAAATTAGTTTATTCCTTCAATTGAATTTTCTGCAGAAATACTCCACATGACCATGAGGGAATGCCACTGGGAAAGGTGGCTGCAGCCAAGGGTTGGTAAAGGATTTTAAGGTCCTTGCGGCCCCCTGAGTGATATCAAATTCAAACATCTCCATTTAATTCAGGGAATCAGTTTGCAGAAAACAAATTGGTTTCATGCACTGAACGTATCTTGACCTTCACTTTCTGCCTATTCTTCCAGATGATTATAAATGGCAATGCGACAAGCCAGGTTTTAGATAACCTGGATCCTGACACCAAATATGATGTTTCCCTTACTGCCATCTACCCAGACAAGACGGAAAGTGAAGACGCCTCAGCCTCCCATCATACATGTAAGTCTAAAAATCTTATAAAATAAGCATATAAAAATCTTCATTTGTCTTTTCTACCCCCTTACCAATTATCTTCAAATATTGAAAAGAGGACAAAGGGACATGGAAAGCACATACTGCATATTGTGATATGCAGCAGATCACAATGTCCTTCAGGATGGGGTATGGGATTAGTATGTTCCCCTGGATTCTCTGCTTCTGCTGTAGCAAAGTGTATCTATTGGCTTCATTGGCTAGCCTGCTTGTGTCCAATATTCCTGGGCCATACAGCACCTTCAGCCAGATAAATCTATAAAACCATAGAATTCCGACAGTGTAGAAGGTGGCTATTTGGCCTTGTGTGTCTGCACCGACCCTCTGAAAGAGCAACCGAACTAGGCCCACTCCCCTGCCCAATCCCTGAAACCCCCCCTAACCAGCACATCTGGGACTATTTAGCATGACCAATCCACCTAATGTGCACATCTTTGGATTGTGGGAGGAAACCGGAGGACCCAGAGGAAACCCACAAAGACACGGAGAGAACGTACAAGTGCCACACAGACAATCTACCGAGGCAGGAATTGAACCCAGTTCTCTGGCGCTGTGAGGCAGCAGTGATAACCCAAGCCCTGATTAATTTATGCCTCCCTCAAATTGCCTCTTCTTTTATTGATGGACCCACTTCCCCAACCCCTTATCTATTCCTTATAGAAAAATGATTGGCCTCACCTCATTTCCCCACTACCTGGGCGTAACTTGTCTAAACAAAGATAAATAACAATCATATTTGTATATCTAACATATTTTGACAGTCTCAAGTAACTTTACTGGATGACATCAGCAGATTGCTAATCATTTCAGTTAAACTAGTGATGTTTGTTTTTAGAGAATTTGAAACAATATTGCCCCTTCGCGTTTTGCTGAAGGTGAAAGGGACGGCATGTGGCACAGTGGCTAGCACTGGGACTGCAGCACTGAGAAGACAGAGGGTGTTTGTGGATGGCAAATTTTCAGACTGGAGACCAGTTACCAGCGGTGTACCACAGGGATCAGTGCTGGGTCCTCTGCTATTTGTGATTTTTATCAATGACTTGGAGGAGGGGGCTGAAGGGTGGGTCAGTAGATTTGCTGATGACACCAAGATTGTTGGATTCGTGGATGAGTTGGAGGGCTGTTGTCGGCTGCAAAGAGACATTGATAGGATGCAGAGCTGGGCCGAAAAATGGCAGATGGAGTTTAACCCTGATAAGTGTGGGGTGATTCATTTTGGTCGAAAAAATTTGAATGCGGATTACAGGGTCAACGGCAGGGTTCTGAGGAATGTGGAGGAACAGAGAGATCTTGGGGTTCATGTCCACAGATCTCTGAAGGTTGCCACTCAAGTGGATACAGGGTGAAGAAGGCTTATAGTGTGTTAGCGTTTATTAACAGGGGACTTGAGGGCAGCACGGTGGCCTAGTGGTTAGCACAACCTCCTCACGGCGCTGAGGTCCCAGGTTCGATCCTGGCTCTAGGTCACTGTCCGTGTGGAGTTTGCACGTTCTCCCCATGTCTGCGTGGGTTTCGCCCCCACAACCCAAAAATGTGCAGAGTAGGTGGATTGGCCACGCTAAATTTCCCCTTAATTGGAAAAAATAATTGGCTAATCTAAATTAAAAAAAAAAACAAAAAAAAAACAGGGGACTTGAGTTTCAGAGTTGCAGGGTTATGCTGCAACTATACATTGTCATAACATACATCAGTATATCATGGTGCAGACACATACTGATGGACATACACTAGGACCAATCAACATGCACAAACACCACAGCCAATCACCAGTTAGAACACAAGCAGAGGGCATCACCTTTCCCGTTCATTCTGGATGCTGCCTCTCAGAAGCACAAGAGCTTATCAAGTATAGTACAGACTCACACCACTGCTGTGAGATTCAACTGGTTCGGACAGGCACAGGTCTCTAGTTAAACTAGCATCGTGTAAACCCACAGTTATCGTATGTTTATTATTTTATAAGTAGATAATACAATAGTTTTGAATCTTCTTCAGAGTTGGTGGCATATGTCTGCTTCACAAATCCACAGTGCCCAAAACTTCATGGTACCAGTAATTGAGGGATGTTAGTACTTCTGAGACCTACCTACCAGTGATCAGCCTTCCTCCAGTCCTCAGCCATCCTGCAGTATGGACACTGTTCGCCTGCCGCCGCCCCTCCGCATTACCAGGAACCTGGGCTCCAACTGGAAGATGTTTAAACAGCGCTTCCAGCTATACCTCAAGGCCATGGACCTGGAAGCAGCCTCGGACGCACAGAAGATTGGTCTCTTCCTCTCCACAGCTGGGGACCATGCCCTCCACATCTTTAACTCGCTCACCTTCGCTGACAGGGAGGATAGATCAAAGTTCAAAACGGTCCTCCTTAAGTTCGATAGCCACTGCGAGGTTGAGGTAAACGAGAGCTTCGAACAATATGTATTCCAGCACCGCCTAGGACGAACCTTTCCAGTCCTTTATCACCCACCTCCGTGTCCTTGCGCAGTCCTGCAACTACGGGTCTGCCTCGGACTCCATGATACGTGGCCAGATAGTTTTTGGTGTGCAGTCGGAGCCCCTTCGCCAGCAGCTGCTTAAAGTAAAACAACTCACCCTGTCCACTGCCATAGAGACCTACGTGTTCCATGAGCACGTCTACACGCAGTATTCCCGCATCCAGGCCGCTGAAACGGCACGGCAAGCTCCCCACGAGGCAGAACGGGTCCAGGTTATTAAGTTTCTCCAGGGCCTAAGTCTGGACGAAGGTTGCCATTTCGCGCACTTTTCTGGGATGCAACGAATGTGGTGACGTCGAGGAAAGCATTGCGCAGGCGAGCACCTCGCTGGATCATACCACGCATGCGCGGTGGCGCACAGAACGTGCCGACGCAATGACGTGCGGCAACTGTGGATCCGCCCACTTAAAGCGGCAATGTCCCGCGAAGACCGACGCTGTCTGCAGTGTGGCAAACTTGGCCACTATGCTGCTTCATGCAGGTCGACCCAGCCTGCTAGTTTCAGGAGATCCAGCCAGCCTCGCAGGGATGTCCAGGCCATTCAGCCCACAATCAATAAGCCTGTTCCAGACCGGTCTTCCAACTTTGACAGCGATGACCTGAAAGCCCCTTTCCAAGTTGGCATCATCACCAAGCACAGGATGTCTCCTAAGCACCAAACACATTCCAATACACAGCATTGATCCGGATGATGAGTGGTGTGCCACCCTTACGGTCAACCGGTCCCTAGTGAGGTTCCGCCTGGACACTGGCGCGTCCGCCAATCTCATTGCGTTGTCTGACCTCCTTGTTCAGCCTGCCATCCTGCCATCTGCATGCCAACTGCTTGATTATAACGGGAATGCCATCGCTGCCAGTGGATCCTGCCAAGTCGAGGTGACACACCGTGCTCACACAGCTGTCCTATCTTTTGAGATTGTTGCTGCTTCGAAAGCCTCCTTGCTTGGTGTTGGAACCAACAATTCTACGGACACGTGCTTGTAGGATTAGAATAGCGGTTTTAGTATACTTACAAAAGAGCAAGCCTGTTAGCCGTTGAACTTTCGGTGAACTGGCTGGCTGACCCTGTGGCACGGATCTTTGTACAGCAGCTCCAGGGGGAGGAGTCCAGGGCGGAGCCAAGGGAGGAACCCAGTACCAGGTATAGCTCACTCAGCTAAATTGCTGGCTTTTAAAGCAGACCAAGCAGGCCAGCAGCATGGTTCGATTCCCGTACCAGCCTCCCTGGATAGGCGTCGGAATGTGGCGACCAGGGTCTTTTCACAGTAACTTCATTGAAGCCTACTCGTGACAATAAGCAATTTTCATTTTTTCATTTCAAGTCTTCTGGCCCTGATGGAATGCATCCCAGAGTGCTAAGAGAGATGGCTAGGGAAATTGCAAATGCACTAGTGATAATTTACCAAAATTCACTAGACTCTGGGGTGGTCCCGGCGGATAGGAAATTAGCAAACGTGACACCACTGTTTAAAAAAGAAGGTAGGCAAAGAGCGGGCAATTATAGGCCAGTTAGCTTAACTTCGGTAGGAGGGAAGATGTTGGAATATATCATCAAAGAAGAAATTGCGAGGCGTCTGGATGGAAATTGTCCCATTGGGAAGACGCAGCATGGGTTCATAAAGGGCAGGTCGTGCCATACTAATTTTGTGGAATTTTTTGAGGAGCTTACCAGAGCCGTAGATATTGGGAAGCCAATGGATGTGATATATCTGTATTGCCAGAAAACCTTTGGCAAGGTGCCACACAAAAGGTTGCTGCATAAGATTAACATGCATGGCATTAAGGGTAAAGTAGTAGCATGGATAGAGGACTGGTTAATTAATAGAAAGAAAAGAGTGGGGATTAATGGGTGTTTCTCTGGTTGGCAATCAGTCGCTAGTGGTGTCCCTCAGGGATCAGTGTTGGGCCCACAATTGTTCACAATTTTCATAGATGATTTGGAGTTGGGGACCAAGTGCAATGTGTCCAAGTTTGCAGACGACACTAAGATGAGTGATAAGGCAAAAAGTGCAGAGGATACTGGAAGTCTGCAGAGGGATTTGGATAGGTTAAGTGAATGGGGTCGGTTCTGGCAGATGGAATACAATGTTGACAAATGTGAGGTTATCCATTTTGTTAGGAATAACAGCAAACAGGATTATTATGCAAATGATAAAATATTAAATCATGCTGCTCAGCAGAGAGACCTGGGTGTGCTCGTGCATGAGTTGCAAAAAGTTGGTTTCCAGGTGCAACAGGTGATTAAGAAAGCGAATGGAATTTTGTCCTTCATTGCTCGAGAGATGGAGTTTAGATGAGGGATGAGGGACGTTATGCTGCAATTGTATAAGGTGTTAGTGAGGCCACACCTGGAGTATTATGTTCAGCTTTGTTCTCCGTACCTGAGAAAGGACGTACTGGTGCTGGAGGGTGTGCAGCGGAGATTCACTAAATTCATCCCAGACTTCAAGAGGTTGGATTACGAGGAGAGGTTGAGGAGACTGGGACTGTACTCGTTGGAATTTAGAAGGATGAGGGGGGATCTTATAGAAACATTTAAAATTATGAAGGGAATAGATAGGATGGATGCGGGCAGGTTGTTTCCACTGGCGGGTGAAAGCAGAACTAGGGGGCACAGCCTCAAAATAAGGGGAAGTAGATTTAGAACTGGGTTTAGGAGGAACTTCTTCACCCAAAGGGATGTGTATCTATGGAATTCCTTGCCCAGTGAAGCAGTTGAGGTTCCTTCAATAAATGTTTTTAAGATAAAGTTAGATAGTTTTTTGAAGAATAAAGGGATTAAGGGTTATGGTGTTCGGGCCGGAAAGTGGAGCTGAGTCCACAGAAGATCAATCATGATCTCATTGAATGGCGGAGCAGGTTCGAGGGGCCATATGGCCTACTCCTGCTCCTAGTTCTTGTGTTCTTCTGTTCCTATGTACCTGTCAGGCAGGGAGGAAGTGGTCGAGCGAAGGACCAGTGGTTTACTAAAGTAGCTGAATCACTTGTCAAGAGGAAGAAGGAGGCTTATGTAAAAATGAGAGATGAAGGTTCAGTTAGGGCGCTCGAGATTTACAAGAAAGATAGCAAGGACCTAAAGAGAGAGCTGAGAAGAGCCAGGAGGGGACATGAGAAGTCTTTGGCAGGTAGGATCAAGGATAACCCTTAAGCTTTCTATAGTGTGGTGAATGTAATATGATAATTCACACTATGTCTTTGTAAGCGCAGTAGCGTTATCCGACCACTAGGGGGAGTAGCTCTGGGAGTACTCAGGAACTTGTACAGGGCTCCACCCTTGGCTCCGCCCACGACTCCTCCCCCTAGTGCTGCTGTATAAATACCCTTGTCCAGAGTCAGCCTGGAGTTCACTGAGAGTTCATCAACGGGTAACAGGCTGGCTCTGAAGTAAGTCGATTAAAGCCTATATTCATATCGGAAACACGTGTCTGATGAATTGATGGTTCCATCAATTTAATCGACTTAAGAACAGTCTTGGAATCAGCCCTCAAGCCTGGACGCCTGGAACTCGACCCGCAGGATGCAGAGGCTAAAGAAATCTTCTCCCGCTGGCTGCGGTGCTTTAAGGCCTACGTGACGGAAGCGAGCACAGCCGAAATGACAGAGGAACAGAAGCTGAGTCTACTGCACGCGAGGGTGAGCCATAGAATCTCAACGCAACTAAACTCGGCCGGTTCATATACTGCAGCACTAGCAGTACTCGATAAGATATATGTAAGGCCCATTAACGAGGTTTACGCTCGCCATGTGTTCACGACTCGCCGCAAGCGGTCTACAGAATCACTCGCTGAATTTCTAACGGAACTCAATAACTTGTCCAATGACTGTAATTATCAAGCGGTTACCGCGGCTGAACACAGAGAACTTGCTGTACGCGATGTTTTTGTAGCAGGCCTCAGGTCTAACTGTGTGCGCCAACGAATGCTGGAAAAGGGGGCCCAGGACTTAGAAACGACTGTGGAAGCTGCTGCCACAATGGAGATCTTCTGCAGCCTTAACTCGTTCCCCGCGGACCCCGTGACCCAATCATGGGCCCCCGACCAGCGACTCCCCCAGGCCTGTGCTACGAGGCCGCCCAGCCACCATGCCGCCCCAGCCAGCCACTATGCTGCTCCAGCCAGCCACTATGCCGCCCCAGCCAGCCACTATGCTGCCCCAGCCACTATGCTGCTCCAGCCAGCCACTATGCTGCCCCAGCCACTATGCTGCCCCAGCCACTATGCTGCTCGAGCCACTATGCTGCTCCAGCCAGCCACTATGCTGCCCCAGCCACTATGCTGCTCCAGCCAGCCACTATGCTGCTCCAGCCAGCCACCATGCTGCCCCAGCCAGCATGCTGCCCCAGCCAGCCACTATGCTGCTCCAGCCAGCCACCATGCTGCCCCAGCCATCCACCATGCTGCCCCAGCCATCCACCATGCTGCTCCAGCCAGCCACTATGAAATGAAATGAAAATCGCTTATTGTCACGAGTAGGCTTCAATGAAGTTACTGTGAAAAGCCCCTAGTCGCCACATTCCGGCGCCTGTCCGGGGAGGCTATTACGGGAATCGAACCCTGCTGCTGGCCTGCTTGGTCTGCTTTAAAAGCCAGCGATTTAGCCTTGTGAGCTAACCCAGCCCCTTGTGAGCTATGCTGCCCCAGCCAGCCACTATGCTGCTCCAGCCAGCCACTATGCTGCCCCAGCCAGCCACTATGCTGCTCCAGCCAGCCACTATGCTGCCCCAGCCACTATGCTGCCCCAGCCACTATGCTGCTCCAGCCAGCCACTGTGCTGCTCCAGCCACTATGCTGCTCCAGCCACTATGCTGCCCCAGCCACTATGCTGCCCCAGCCAGCCACTATGCTGCCCCAGCCACTATGCTGCTCCAGCCAGCCACTGTGCTGCTCCAGCCACTATGCTGCCCCAGCCAGCCACTATGCTGCCCCAGCCACTACGCTGCTCCAGCCAGCCACTATGCTGCCCCAGCCACTATGCTGCTCCAGCCAGCCACTGTGCTGCTCCAGTCTGCCATTTCTGCGGCCAGAACCAGCACCCGCGGCAGCACTGTCCGGCCCACAATGCGGCCTGCAGCAGCTGCGGGCGAAAAAGCCATTACGCAAGAGTGTGCCTCGCTAAAAGGGCCCCAGCTTCCAACTCCCCAGCGACTTGAAGTAATCGCTCCCCTCACCCGCAGGCCCGCGGGGCCCGAAACGCTGCGGCCTATGCCCCGACTCCGCCCCCTCCAGCCACGTGCGATCCATGGGGGCCGCCACCTTGGACACCATCTTCCTCGCCGCCCGCCACGTGCGATCCACGGGCCCAATCGGCATCTCCGCGCTTGGACAACTCAGCGGAAGAATACGACTATGAACTCAAAGGTCAGTCATCATGGGGCAACTCCAGCACAGCTGATCGAGCCGCCGACTACCCGCAACTCAGCGCAGTCACCCTGGACCAAAGAATCTGCGAAACTCGATGGCAGAGGTCCATATCAACGGGTACAAAACGCCATGTCTCTTCGACTCCGGGAGCACTGAGAGCTTAATACATCCAGACCTGGTAAGACACTGTTCGCTCCCCATTTTCCCCGTGCAGCAAACTATCTCGCTCACTTCAGGCTCCCATTCGGTCCAAATCCAGGACGCACCGCCGTGACACTCACAATCCGAGGCGCTAGCTACTCAAAATTCAAACTCTACGTTTTGCCCGAACTCTGCACGCCACTCTTATTAGGCCGAGACTTCCAATGTAACCTCTTTTTTTTTTAAATAATTTTTATTGAAATGTTTTACAGAAAATATAAAATATAACAACAAACAATAAAATGCAACAAAATAACCCATAACAACTGTAACACCCCCCAGACCGCCTCAACGCATGTATCATATCCCCCCCACCCCACCAACCCCAACAAAAGAACTTAAAAATAAATTTAAATTAAATAAACAAACATAGTCATCGTCCGCCCCCATTCCCCCCCCCTTTTCCCCTCCCCCCCTTTCCCCCCCCTTCCCCCCTCCCCCCGGGTTGCTGCTGCTACTGTCCCAGTACCCTATCGTTGAGCCAGAAAGTCGAGGAAAGGTTGCCACCGCCTAAAGAACCCTTGTACCGATCCTCTCAGGGCGAATTTGACCTTCTCTAGCTTAATGAAACCCGCCATGTCATTGATCCAGGTCTCCACGCTTGGGGGCCTCGCATCCTTCCATTGTAGCAAAATCCTTCGCCGGGCTACTAGGGACGCAAAGGCCAGAACACCGGCCTCTTTCGCCTCCTGCACTCCCGCCTCCACCCCAACCCCAAAAATCGCGAGTCCCCAGCCTGGTTTGACCCTGGATCCTACCACCCTCGACACCGTCCTCGCCACCCCCTTCCAGAACTCCTCCAGTGCCGGGCATGCCCAGAACATATGGGCATGGTTCGCTGGACTCCCTGAGCACCTGACACACCTGTCTTCACCCCCAAAGAACTTACTCATCCTCGTCCCAGTCATGTGGGCCCGGTGCAGCACCTTGAATTGGATGAGGCTAAGCCGCGCACACAAGGAGGAAGAATTAACCCTCTCCAGGGCATCAGCCCATGTCCCGTCTTCAATTTGTTCCCCCAGTTCCCCCTCCCACTTAGTTTTCAGCTCCTCTACTGACGCCTCCTCCACCTCCTGCATAACCTTGTAGATATCAGATATCTTCCCCTCTCCGACCCAGACCCCCGAAAGCACCCTGTCACTCACCCCCCCTCACGGGAAGCGAAGGGAATCCCTCCACCTGCCGTCTTGCAAATGCCTTTACCTGCAGATACCTGAACATGTTTCCCGGGGAGCCCAAATTTCTCCTCCAACTCCCCCAGGCTCGCAAACCTCCCATCAATAAACAGGTCCCTCAGCTGTCTGATGCCCGCTCTGTGCCAACCCTGAAATCCCCCATTAATGTTCCCCGGGACGAACCTATGGTTCCCCCTTAACGGAGCCTCCATCGAGCCCCCCAGTTCTCCCCTATGTCGCCTCCACTGCCCCCAGATCTTGAGGGTAGCCGCCACCACTGGACCCGTGGTATACCTCGTAGGAGGGAGCGTCCACGGCGCCGTTACCAGGGCCCCCAGGCTTGTATCTCCACAGGACGCCCTCTCCATCCGTTTCCATGCTGCCCCCTCCCCCTCCATCACCCACTTACGCACCATCGACACATTGGCTGCCCAGTAGTACCCCGAGAGATTGGGTAATGCCAGCCCCCCCCCCATCTCTACCCCGCTCCAAGAAGACCATCTTTACCCTCGGGGTCCCATGCGCCCAAACAAAGCTCATGATGCTGCTGGTCACCCTTCTAAAAAAGGCCCTAGGGATAAAGATGGGCAAACACTGGAAGAGGAACAAGAACCTCGGGAGAACCGTCATTTTGACGGACTGCACTCTACCCGCCAGCGATAGCGGCACCATGTCCCACCTTTTAAATTCCTCCTCCATCTGCTCCACCAGCCTGGTAAAATTAAGCTTATGGAGAGTCCCCCAACTCCTGGCCACCTGCACCCCTAGATATCTGAAACTCTTCACTGCCCTCTTAAACGGGAGCCTCCCAATTCCCTCCTCCTGATCACCCGGGTGTACTACAAATACCTCACTCTTGTCTAAATTTAACTTATAGCCCGAGAAGCCCCCAAATTCCGCTAACATCTCCATCACCCCCGGCATTCCCCCTTCTGGGTCCACCACATACAACAGCAGGTCGTCCGCATACAGCAATACCCGGTGTTCCTCCCTACCCCGCACCAGACCCCTCCATCTCCCTGACTCCCTCAACGCCATAGTCAGAGGTTCAATCGCCAATGCAAAGAGCAAGGGGGACAGGGGGCACCCCTGCCTGGTCCCACGGTAGAGCCTAAAGTACTCCGATCTCCTTCCATTTGTAACTACACTCGCCATCGGAGCCGCGTAGAGCAGCCTCACCCATTTGATGAATTCCTCCCCAAATCCAAACCGCTCCAGCACCTCCCACAGGTACCCCCACTCAACTCTATCAAACGCTTTCTCTGCGTCCAGCGCCACCACTATCTCCGCCTCCCCCTTCACTGCCGGCATCATGATAACGTTTAGCAGTCTCCGCACATTCATGTTGAGCTGCCGTCCCTTGACAAATCCTGTCTGATCCTCGTGTATCACCCCTGGCACACAATCCTCTATCCTGGTGGCCAGGATCTTCGCCAGCAACTTGGCGTCAACATTGAGGAGCGAGATAGGCCTGTATGATCCACACTGCAAGGGGTCCTTATCCCGCTTTAGGATCAGAGAGATCAGTGCCCGTGACATCGTTGGGGGCAAAGCCCCCCCTCCTATGCCTCATTGAAGGCTCGCACCAACAGGGGGCTCACCAGATCCGCATACTTTTTATAGAATTCCACCGGGAACCCATCCGGCCCCGGGGCCTTACCTGACTGCATTTGTCCAATCCCCCTGACTAGCTCCTCCAACTCTATCGGCGCCTCCAGCCCCTCTACCAGCTCCTCTTGAACCCTTGGGAAACATAGCCTGTTCATGAAGCTCTCCATCCCCCCTCTCCCCATCGGAGGTTCCGACCGGTACAGTTCCTCGTAGAAGTCCCTAAAGACCCCATTTACTTCTGTCCCCTTCTGCACTACGTTCCCACCCCCATCCGTCACTCCACCAATTTCCCTAGCCGCATCTCGCCTGCGGAGCTGATGCGCCAACATCCTGCTCGCCTTCTCCCCATACTCAAATACCGCGCCCTGCGCCCTCCTCCACTGTGTCTCCACCTTTCTGGTGGTCAACAAGTCAAATTTGGCCTGCAAACTACGCCGTTCCCCCAGCAACCCCTCCTCCGGTGCCTCCACGTATCTCCTGTCCACATCCAGGAGCTCCCCCACCAGTCTCTTCCTCTCCCTCCTTTCCCTATGGGCCCGGATGGAGATCAGCTCCCCCCGGATCACTGCTTTCAGAGCCTCCCAGACCATCCCCACCCGGACCTCCCCCGTATCATTGGTATCAAGATACCCCTCAATACTTCTCCGGACCCTCCTACACACCTCCTCATCAGCCAGCATCCCCACATCCAGGCGCCAGAGTGGGCGCTGGCCCCGCGCCTCCCCCATCTCCAGATCAACCCAGTGCGGAGCATGGTCTGAAATCGCTATGGCCGAATAGTCAGCATCCTGCACCCTTGGGGTCAATCCCCTGCTGAGGACGAAAAAATCTATTCGGGAATAAACCCTATGGACATGGGAGAAAAAGGAATACTCCCACGCTCTCGGTCTCCCAAACCTCCAGGGATTCACGCCTCCCATCTGGTCCATGAATCCCCTCAGTACTTTGGCCGCCGCCGGTCTCCTACCCGTCCTTGAACTGGACCGGTCCAGTGGGGGATCCAGCACTGTGTTAAAGTCTCCCCCCATGATCAGGCCCCCGGCCTCCAGGTCCGGAATGCGGCCCAACAAGCGCCTCATGAAGCCAGCATCATCCCAATTCGGGGCATATACATTAACCAGCACCACCTTCTCTCCCTGCAGCCTAACCCTTCACCATAATATATCTGCCCTCCTTGTCCGACACCGCCTCAGCCGCCTCGAACGCCACCCTCTTCCCCACCAGAATCGCCACCCCCCCCGGTTCTTCGCGTCCAATCCTGAGTGAAAAACCTGCCCCACCCACCCCTTCCTCAGACGAACCTGGTCTGCCACCTTCAAGTGGGTCTCCTGGAGCATAGCCACGTCCGGCTTCAGCCCCTTCAGATGAGAAAATACCCTGGTTCTCTTAACCGGCCCATTCAGCCCCCTCACGTTCCAGGTAATCAGCTGGATCAGAGGGCAACCCGCCCCCTCCCCCGCCGGCTAGCCATCGCTTGTCGACTGCTCGCCCCAGGCCAGCTCGCCCCGCCCGACCCGTTCCCCATGGCGATAACGCCTCTCCTCTACCCCCCCGGCCCACGCCAGCTCCTTCCTGGCCATTCCAGCAGCAACCTGGCATCCCCCCCCTCCCCCACCCCCTCCCCCCAGGCTAGGACCCCTCCTAGCCGCGACGCACCCTCCATGGTACTTCCGTGAGTCAGCTGACTTCTGCTGACCCCGGCAGCTCCCGCCAAAACCTATCCCCTCCCGGCATGGGGTCATCCCCCTCTTGCCACACCTCCTTGGCACCCGCTTCAGCGCGGGAAAGAAAACCAGTAGAGGCCACGCCCCCACTGCCAGCTCCGCCCCCCCCTGCCCCGCGGCGCGGACAACCAGAGGAAAGCCCGTGCTTTCACACTGCCACACCCCACCCTTCTGACGCAGTTCCCCAAAATCCAATTTCACCCCAACCCCCAGCCCCGTACAGAAGAGAACATATAAAATACAAACCCCCAACATTCCCCACATACCCCACACCCATACCCAACAAACAGACCTACCCGGAAACAGAGCAAAAAGAAAACCAGCATAAAAAACACACATGTCAAAGTTAAAGAACAGCAACAGCGAAAACAGCAACGGCCATAGTGTGTCCCCGGACCCAAGTTCGAGTCCAGCTTCTCCGCCTGTACAAAGACCCACGCCTCCTCCGGGGACTCGAAGTAGTGGTGCCGGTCCTTATATGTCACCCACAGACGCGCAGGCTGCAGCATTCCAAATCTGACCTGCTTGGCATGAAGCACCGCCTTCGTCCGGTTGAACCCGGCCCGCCGCTTTGCCACCTCCGCATTCCAGTCCTGGTAGATTCTCACTACCGAATTCTCCCACTTGCTGCTCCTCTCTTTCTTGGCCCAGCGCAGCACACACTCCCGGTCACTAAACCGATGGACCCGCACCAGCATCGCCCTCGGGGGCTCATTTGCCTTCCAATGTAACCTCAAGAGCCTCACCCTCAGCTTCGGAGGGCCCCTGCCCCCACTCACTATCTGCAGCCTCGCTACGCTGCGAATCCCCCCCCTCCTCTCTTCGCCAATCTCACAAAGGACTGTAAACCCGTAGCCACACGTAGCAGGCGGTATACCCTGCAGGATAGGGTATTTATCAGAGTAGAGGTCCGAAAGCTTCTCAGTGAGGGGATTATAGAGGCCAGTAATAGTCCCTGGAGAGCTCAGGTGGTGGTCGTTAAGACCGGGGGAAAATTCCACATGGTGGTTGACTACAGTCAGACCATAAATAGATATACGCTCCTCGACGCGTATCCCCTCCCCAGAATTGCAGACATGGTAAACCAGATCGCCCAGTACTGCCTCTTTTCCACGGTGGATCTGAAGTCTGCATACCACCAGCTCCCAATCCGCCCGGAGGACCGCCACGACATGGCATTCGAGGCCGATGGCCGCCTCTTCCATTTCCTCCGGGTCCCTTTCGGCATCGCTAATGGGGTCTCGGTGTTCCAACGAGCAATGGACCGAATGGTGGACCAGTACGGGCTGCGGGCCACGTTTCCGTACTTGGACAATGTCACCATCTGCGGCTATGACCAGTAGGACCACGACTCCAACCTCCACCGTTTTCTCCAGATGGCACAGAAACTGAATCTCACGTACAACAAGGAGAAATGCGTTTTCCGCACAACCAGACTAGCCATCCTCGGCTATGTCGTGGAAAACGGAGTCCTGGGCCCAGTATGCACCCCCTCTTAGAACTCCCCCTCCCCCATTGCCCCAAGGCCCTCAAATGGTGCATGGGTTTCTTTTCCTACTACGCCCAGTGGGTCCCTCAATATGCGGACAAAGCCCACCCACTCTTTAGGGCCACACGATTTCCCCTGTCAGCTGAGGCGCGCCAGGCCTTCGATGGCATCAAGGAGTACATCACCAAAGCAGCCATGCGGGCGGTGGATGAATCCACTCCATTTCAGGTAGAGAGCGACGCCTCAGAGGTAGCTCTAGCAGCCACACTAAATCAGGCAGGGAGACCAGTCGCATTTTTCTGCCGTACCCTCTCCGCTTCAGAACTCCGACACTCCTCAGTCGAGAAAGAAGCACAAGCCATTTTGGAGGCTATCCGTCACTGGAGGCACTACCTCGCAGGTAGGGGGTTCACCCTCATCACCGACCAAAGATCGGTTGCCTTCATGTTCGACAACTCGCAAAGGGGCAAAATTAAAAACGACAAAATTCTGAGGTGGAGGATCTTCACCGACAATTACGACATTAAGTATCGACCCGGGAAGCTCAATGAGCCTCCGGATGCCCTATCCCACGGGACATGGGCCAGCGTGCAGATCGACCGATTGAAAGTCATCCATAATGACCTCTGCCACCGGTCACCCAGCTCGCCCACTACATCAGGGCTTGAAACCTGCCTTTCTCCAACGCGGAGGTAAAAGCGGTCACCAGGGACTGCCCAATCTGTGCGGAGTGCAAACCACACTTCTATAGACCAGACAGGGCCCACCTGGTCAAGGCTTCTAGGCCCTTTGAACGCCTCGTGATTGATTTCAAAGGGCCACTCCCCTCAACTAACAAGAACGTTTACTTTTTAGACGTTGTAGACAAGTTCTCCCGTTTCCCATTCGCTATCCCGTGCCCCGACATGACCTCCCACACAGTCATTAGGGCCCTGCATAGCATCTTCACCCTGTTTGGTTTCCCCAGCCAGGTACACAGCGACCGGGGTTCGTCCTTCATGAGCGACGAGCTGCGTCAGTACCTGCTCGACAAGGGCATTGCCTCGAGCAGGACTGCCAGCTACAACCCCAGGGGGAACGGGCAGTGGAGAGGGAGAACGCGACGGTCTGGAAGACCGTCCTACTGACCCTCCGGTCTAGAAAACCCCAAGTCTCTCAGTGGCAGGAAGTCCTCCCAGACGCGCTCCACGCTATTAGTTCCCTTTTGTGCACAGCGACCAATCAGACCCCTCACGAGAGGCTCTTCATTTTTTCCAGGGGCACTACCACGGGGGTCTAACTTCCGGCATGGCTGAGGACACCGGGCCCGTACTTCTGAGGTAACACGTCAGGGGGCACAAAACCGATCCCCTTGTTGAAAAGGTGCACCTGCTCCACTCCAACCCCCAGTACGCATTCATCGAGTTCCCTGACGGCCGTCAAGACACAGTATCCCTCCGGAATCTGGCACCGCCGGATCAAGCGCCCGCTCTACCTCCACAGAAGGACCTCTCACCCTACACCCCATGCTGCCGCCCCCTCGCACTCCCGAGCCCATGAGCTTGCTCCACCAGTTCCGCGCACCCGGGCCGGCCAGCCCCTAGTCGAGCCAGGAGAGTATGAAGCTTGGAAACAACCCTCCCTGGAGTCCGCCATCGTACCCCAGCACACAACTACCATCCAGCCACTGCAAGAGGCTGCAACCCCGGTGCTCCGCAGATCACAGTGGAAAATTCGACCACCGGACAGACTGACGTTGTAGACCACCACACCCGCCGGGGGTGAATGTGGTGAATGTAAGATGATAATTCACACTATGTCTTTGTAAGCGCAGTAGCGTTATCCAACCACTAGGGGGAGTAGCGCTGGGAGTACTCAGGAACTTGTACAGGGCTCCACCGTTGGCTCCACCCATGACTCCTCCCCATAGTGCTGCTGTATAAATACCCTTGTCCAGAGTCAGCCTGGAGTTCACTGAGAGTTCATCAACGGGTAACAGGCTGGCTCTGAAGTAAGTCGATTAAAGCCTATATTCATATCGGAAACACATGTCTGGTGAATTGATGGTTCCATCATATAGGTATGTCAGGATAAAAGAGTGACTCTGGTAAGTGTAGGGCCAGTCAAGGACGGTAGTGGGAAGTTGTGCGTGAAGTCCGAGGAGATAGGAGAGGTGATAAATGAATATTTTTCGTCAGTATTCACACAGGAAAAAGACAATGTTGTTGAGGAGAATACTGAGATACAGGCTATTAGACTAGAAGGGCTTGAGGTACATAAGGAGGAGGTGTCAGCAATTCTGGAAAGTGTGAAAATAGATAAGTCCCCTGGTTCAGATGGGATTTATCAAGGATAGGATTCTCTGGGAAGTGAGGGAAGAGATTGCTGAGCCTTTGACTGGTGGATAGCAAATGTTGCCCACTTGTTCAAGAAGGGGAGTATAGACAACCACGGTAACTATAGATCAGTGAGCCTTACTTCTGTTGTGGGCAAAGTCTTGGAAAGGTTCATAAGAGATATGATTTATCATCATCTGGAATGGAATAATTTAATTAGCGATAGTCAACATGGTTTTGTGAAGGGTAGGTCGTGCCTCACAAACCTTATTGAGTTCTTTGTGAAGGTGACCAAACAGGTGGACCAGGGTAAAGCAGTTGATAAGGTGTATGGTTTAGCTCACTGGGCTAAATCACTGGCTTTTAAAGCAGACCAAGCAGGCCAGCAGCACGGTTCGATTCCCGTACCAGCCTCCCCGGATAGGCGCCGGAATGTGCCGACTAGGGGCTTCTCATAGTAACTTCATTGAAGCCTACTCATGACTATAAGCGATTTTCATTTCATTTTTTTCATTTCAGTAAAGTGTTTGATAAGGTTCAACATGGTAGGCTATTGCAGAAAACATGGAGGCATGGGATTCAGGGTGATTTAGCAGTTTGAATCAGAAATTTCCTAGGTGGAAGAAGACAAATGGTGGTGGTTGATAGGAAATGTTCAGCCTGGAGTTCAGTTTCTAGTAGTGTGCCACAAAGATCTGTTTTGGGGCCACTGCTGTTTGTCATTTTTATAAATGACCTGAAGGAGCGCGTAGAAGGATGTGTGAGTAAACTTTCAGATGACACTAAAGTCGGTGGAATTGTGGACAGTGCGGAAGGATGTTGCAAGTTACAGAGCGACATAGATAAGCTGCAGAGCTGGGCTGAGAGGTGGCAAATGGAGTTTAATGCAGAAAAGTGTGAGGTGATTCGTTTTGGAAGGAATAACAGGAAGACAGAGCACTGGGCTAATGGTACGATTCTTGGTAGTGTGGATGAGCAGAGAGATCTTGGTGTCCATGTACGTAGATCCGTGAAAGTTGCCACCCAGGTTGATAGGGTTATTATGAAGGCATACAGTGTGTTAGCTTTTGTTGGTGGAGGGATTAGGTTTGGGAGCCATGAGGTCATGTTGCAGCTGTACAAATCTCTGGTGTGGCCGCATTTGGAGTATTGCGTGCAGTTCTGGTCGCCGCATTATAGGAAGGATGTGGAAGCATTGGAAAGGGGGCAGAGGGGATTTACCAGGATGTTGCCTGGTATGGAGGGAAGGTCTTATGAGGGAAGTCTGAAGGACTTGAGGCTGTTTTCGTTAGAGAGAAGAAGGTTAAGAGATGACTTAATTGTGTCATACAAGATGGACAGTGAGAGCCTTTTTGCTCGGATGGCCATGGCTAGCATGAGGGGACATAGCTTTAAATTGAGGGGAGATAGATATAGGACAGATGTCAGAGATAGGTTCTTTACTCGGAGAGTAGTAAGGGAACGGAATGCCCTGCCTGCAACAGGAGTGGAGTTGCCAATATTAAGGGCATTTAAATGGTCATTGGATAAACAAATGGATGAAAAGGGAATAGCGTAGCTGGGCTTTAGAGTTATTTCCCAGGTCGGTGCAACATGGAGGGCCGAAGGGCCTGTACTGCGCTGTAATGTTCTGAAGTGCTTCGGGACATTTTACTGCATTAAAGGCACTATTATAAATGCAAGTTGTTGGTGATCAGTGCCAGTATCTCAAATCTTTGCTCAGATGGCCTCCCTTCCCTCATTATTTCTACTCTGTCAGATTTGGTTACCTTTCTGCTACATGTGTACATTTAAGGACTCATTCTTCTCACACAGCGGACGGCCCAGCACCATCAAACCCACGCTTCTCGGACATCACGGGGAACAGTTTCCGGATGGACTGGGATCATGGATCGGAGGATGTGGACCAATACAGAATCAGCTGGGTTCCATCTGGGGGAGGGGAGAAAAAAGAGGTGATGAAATCCATACTTTCTGCTTCTGTGTAGCTCCAGCTGATTTTTAAATTTGCCTTGCAACATGCGAGTGTGAAGCAAAACCGCTGTCAGACAGATCTGTATATGTATGAAAATGTTCCTCCTTTCCAGGAACGATGTTTCATTGCATCCTTGTAATCCTTTCCACACTTGCTAATGAGTTGCATTCTCTGTTGGCCGTGGGGGCATGATCACATTGAAAACAGCAGGTATTTTCCATTCCCAACATGGACAGGGAAAGTCACGGGCAGGTCTGGAAAATTTGGAGATCGGCCAAAACTCAATTGGGTGGGATGAGCTCTTTAAACCGTAACCTGCAAAAGCATAAGCACATTCTTTCTGAATGGAATTACTGTGCTAGAAGGTGATCAGAAAACTGCTTTCTGCACGGACCATATGCTCTTTAGTATTAAGATGTTGGGCTCAGTTGCCCACTCAAAGAAGAGCATTTGCGTAATGAACAAAACAGTCCAAATTAGTTTATTCCTTCAATTTAATATTCTGCAGAAATACTCCACATGACCATGAGGGAATGCCACTGGGAAAGGTGGCTGCAGCCAAGGGTTGGTAAAGGATTTTAAGGTCCTTGGGGCCCCCTGAGTGATATTAAATTCAAACATCCCCATTTAATTAAGGGAATCAGTTTGCAGAAAACAAATTGGTTTCATGCACTGAACGTATCTTGACCTTCGCTTTATGCCTTTTCTTCCAGATGATTATAAATGGCAATGAGACAAGCCAGGTTTTAGATAACCTGGATCCTGACACCAAATATGATGTTACCCTTAATGCCATCTACCCAGACAAGACGGAAAGTGAAGACGTCTCAGCCTCCCAGCGTACATGTAAGTCTTCAGTATATAAAAATCTCCATTTGTCTTTTCTACCTCCTTACCAATTATCTTCAAATATTGAAAAGAGGACAAAGTGACATGGAAAGCACATGCTGCATATTGTGATGTGCAGCAGATCACAATGTCCTTCAGGGTGGGGTGTGGGATTAGTATGTTCCGCTGGATTCTCTGCTTCTGCTGTAGCAAAGTGTATCTATTGGCTTCATTGGCTAGCCTGCTTGTGTCCAATATTCCTGGGCCATACAGCACCTTCAGCCAGATAAATCTATAAAACCACAGAATTCCGACAGTGTAGAAGGTGGCCATTTGGCCCAGCGTGTCTAAACCGACCCTCTGAAAGAGCAACCGAACCAGGCCCACTCCCCTGCCCAATCTCTGAAACCCCACCTAACCGGCACATCTGGGACTATTTAGCATGATCAATCCACCTAATGTGCACATCTTTGGACTGTGGGAGTGATGAGACCATCAATTCATAAGACACGCGATTGGAAGTGGCTGGTTTAGCTCACTGGGCTAAATCGCTGGCTTTGAAAGCAGACCAAGGCAGGCCAGCAGCACGGTTCGATTCCCGTACCAGCCTCCACGGACAGGCGACGGAATGTGGCGACTAGGGGCTTTTCACAGTAACTTCATTGATGCCTACTCGTGACAATAAAGCGATTTTCATTTTATTTTCATTTTGAAGTGATCATTCGTTTTAATAGTCTTACAACTGAGCCTGCCTGCGACGAGATGAACTGAGAACAGGCTTACGACTGCAGTGCTTTATACTTCTGGATAGTGGGAGGAGCCATGGGCGGAGCCAAGGGTGGACCCCGGTAAAAACTGCTCATGTCCGCCTATGGGCAGAGCCGCGCAACGGCTCGTATACAGAGCCCACAAGGACACAATACACGCAAGGCAATACAATGTGAATTAACAAGGTAGATAATTCACCACATTCACCCCCTGTAAAAAAATCAAGTTCGGCGGGGGTGATGGGTCTACAAATTGAGCCGGTCCGGTGGCCGAGTCATCCTTTGGGATCGGCGGAGCACCGGGGTTGCAGCCTCTTCGGGTGGCTGGGTGGGGACGGTCGGCGAGGGTACGATGGTCGACTCGAGGGGTGATTCGGTCCAAGCTTCGTACCCGACTGGTGCGACGGGCGACGGGAAACGCAGGAAACATATAGGCGCGGGGGCGCGGAGCACGGGCAGTGAAACTATAGGTGCGGGGGCGCAGGGAGCGGAGGGTTGGGTGGGGTGTAGTATGAGGGGTACCTCGGCGGTAGTGGTGGTGGAGTTGGATGCTGCAGGCGCCAGGTCCCGGAGGGAAACAGTGTCCTGACGGTTGTCAGACTATTCGATGAAAGGGTATGGTGGTTCGAGTGGAGTAGGAGCACTCTTTCTACGAGTGGATCAGTTTCGTGAGCCCGGACGTGCTTCCGGAGGAGAACCGGGCATGGTGTCTTCAACCAAGCTGGGAGCGAAACCCCCGTGGTAGTGCCCCTAGAAAAAACAAATAGCCGCTCGTGAGGTGTCTGGTTAGTGGCCATACACAGGAGGGACCTAATAGCATGGAGCGCGTCGGGGAGGACCTCCTGCCAATGGGAGGTCGGGAGATTCCTGGACTGGAGGGTCAGTAGGACGGTCTTCCAGACCATCGCGTTCTCCCTCTCCACCTGCCCGTTTCCCCTGGGGTTGTAGCTGGTAGTCCTGCTCGAGGCAATGCCCTTGTCTAGCAGGTACTGACGCAGCTCGTCGCTCATAAAGGACGAACCCCTGTCGCTGTGTACGTAGCTGGGGAACCCGAACAGGGTGAAGATACTGTGCAGAGCTCTGATGACTGTGTGGGAGGTCATATCGGGGCACGGGATGTCAAACAGGAAGCGGGAGAACCCATCGATGACGTTCAGAAAGTACACATTTCGATTGGTTGAGGGGAGTGGCCCTTTGAAATCGATACTCAGGTGTTCAAAGGGCCGGGATGCTTTACCAAGTGGGCCCTGTCTGGTCTATCAAAGTGCGGTTTGCACTCCGCGCAGATCGGGCAATCCCTGGTAATGGCTTTTACCTCCTCGGTGGAGAAAGGCAGATTTTGGGCTTTGACGTAGTGGGCGAGCCGGGTGACCCCCGGGTGGCAGAGGTCATTGTGGATAGCTTTCAGGCGGTCGTCTTACGCGCTGCCGCACGTGCCGTGGGACAGGGCATCTGGGGGCTCGTGGAGCTTCCCGGGTCGATACATATTATCATGATTGTAGGTGGAGAGTTCGATCCTCCACCGCAGGATTTTATCATTTTTAATTTTGCCCCTTTGTGAGTTGTCAAACATGAAGGCAACCAATCTTTGGTCAGTGATGAGGGTGAACCTCCTACCTGCGAGGTAGTGCCTCCAGTGTTGTGTAGCTTCCACGATGGCTTGTGCTTCGTTTTCGACCGAGGAGTGTCGTAGTTCCGAAGCGGAGAGGGTTCGGGAGAAAAAGGCGACTTGTCTCCCTGCCTGATTTAGAGTGGCTGCGAGTGCGACCTCTGAGGCATCGCTCTCCACCTGGAAGGGGACGGATTCATCCACCACCTGCATGGCGGCTTTGGCGATGTCCTCCTTGATGCAGTTGAAGGCCTGGCGAGCCTCAGCTGACAGAGGAAAGAGTGTGGCCTTAAATAGTGGGTGGGCTTTGTCCGCATACTGAGGGACCCGCTGGGCATAATACGAGAAGAATCCCAGGCACCTCTTGAAGGGCCCTGGGACAATGAGGGAGAGAGAATTGTACGAGGGGGCGCATACGGTCCAGGTCGGGGCCCAGGACTCCGTTTTCCATGACATAGCCGAGGATGGCTAGCCTGGTCGTGCGGAAAATGCATTTCTCCGTGTTATACATGAGGTTAAGTTTCTGGGCAGTTTGGAGAAATCGATGGAGTTTAGCGTCGTGGTCCTGCTGATCATGGCCGCAGATGGTGACGTTATCCAAGTACAGAAACGTGGCCCGCAGCCCGTACTGGTCCACTATTCGGTCCATTGCTCGTTGGAACACCGAGACCCCATTCGTGACGCCAAAGGGAACCCGGAGGAAATGGAAGAGGCGGCCATCTGCCTCGAATGCCGTGTAGTGGCGGTCTTCTGGGTGGATGGGGAGCTGGTGGTATGCAGACTTCAGATCCACCGTGGAGAAGATGTGTTACTGGGCAATCTGATTCACCATATCTGTAATTGGGGAGGGGGTACGCATCGAGGAACGTGAACCGATTAATGGTTTGGCTATAGTCCACTACAATTCGGAATTTTTCCCCGGTCTTGGCGACCACCACCTGAGCTCTCCAGGGGCTGTTACTGGCCTCTATGACCCCCTCACGTAGGAGCCTCTGGACCTCGGTTCTGATAAACACCCTGTCCTGCAGACTATACCGCCTGCTGCGAGTGGCTACGGGTTTGCAGTCTGGAGTGAGGTTAGCAAAGAGTGGAGGGGAGTCGATTTTTAGCGTCGCTAGACTGCAGATAGTGAGTGGAGGTAGGGGTCCACCGAAGCTGAGTATGAGGCTTTTGAGGTTACACTGGAAGTCGAGTCCCAGTAAGAGTGGGGCGCAGAGGTCGGGGAGTACATACAGCTGGAAATTTGAGTAGCTGGCGCCCTGAATCGTTAGGGTCGCGACGGTGCGCCCTTGGATGTGAACAGAGTGTGAGCCTAAGGCGAGGGAGATAGTTTGCCGTGCAGGGAAGATAGGGAGCGAACAGCGTCTTACCAGTTCTGGGTGTACGAAGCTCTCGGTGTTGCAGTCTTGAGCACCTAGCAGTGAGGTTCTTTTGTCGTCCACAATTTCAAATCATAGTCCTGTTGTGACTGTCTTGTTGGCTACTTGTAAGTGGCAGGATCCCTTTGAGTTGATCTGGTTTCCATTGTAATTAGTTAACTTGCATGCGGCAGGTAGAATCTCGTTGCGTCCCTGGGATGAATGCAAAATTTTTGCTCGTCATCAAGTTTGCGGACGCTCCCGTGTCCAGCTTGAACGTGATGGGAAGTTGTTGACTTGCACCGTGGCACTCCATTCGCTTGTGGATTCGATGGCATGCACGTGTCGAGGCTTCGTGGTCAGCTCCTGTGGTTCCGCTGTGGCGTTGATGATTCCAACGCCATACGTGTTCTCCCAGGAGTGGAACTCTTCATGGTCGGAGAAATTTTCTTCGGGTGCCGGAGTGTCCATTACATCAACTGTGCGTACTTTAAAGTTTCCATGCCTTTGCATTGTAGAGTAATATTTGGCTGTGGACTGACATTGGGAGGCAAAATGGTTTATTTTGGAGCATTTTCTACACCTTCTTCCTTGTGCTGGACATTGCCCTTTTAAATGGGCGGAGCCACAGCGATAACACGTCATGATGTCCGTGACGTCACACGCATGCGCAGTTCGATTTTCAGTCTGGGGCCGGGTACTTCAGGGTCGCGTCTTTCGGGATTCCGCGCATGTGCAGACGGGCCGTTATGGGCGCCAGCGACCGGAAAAGAAGGCCTGTGAGGAGAGGCCACCATTATTACATCTGCCTCGTGGTGAGTTTTCTCCATCTTTTGTTTGTCAAACAGCTCCAGTAACTGCTGCTTTTTCTGCTCCTGTTGTAAGCATTTTGCTATCGTGGTTTTTAGTGTTAAGTCATTTTGCAGCATTAATGATTCCCTTAGATTTTTGTCGGCAAGACCATAGATTAATTGATGTCTGATGATTGAGTCTGTTAAATCAGTATAGTTGCAGCCTTGTGCTAGCAAGCGCAGATCTGTTACAAAGTTGGAGATAGTCTCCCCGTTTTTTTGGAATCTGTTACGCAGGGTGAATCGTTCCATGATTTCATTTGATTGTGATTTACAGTGGTCATCAAATTTTGCCACTATCACTTGATACTTAGTTTTATCTTCAGTATCACCATACGTAAAAGAGTTATAGATGTCTATCGCCTGCTGGCCTGCCGTTGCGAGTAAAAGTCCAATTTTTCTGTCATCGGTGGCTGCATTTAAGTCCATAGCTGCCATGTTTTTGTGACGGCCACGAAGAATCCAGCACGAGTTTTCAGGATACAAAGAAATAACATTTATTTACAAATTAACATATATATACAACAGCAGCAACAACTTCTCTTGCTGCCAAACTCCTCTCTCTGGTTCCAAACTGCCCAGCTCTATTTATGCAGGGAATCTGCTAATGATTTCTCTGCCCCCCCTCATTGGAGAAGCTCATACTCCCACAGGATTGTGGGATTGTCATTAGTCCCTAGCCAATGGTAAGCAGGCAGGTTATAACATCCCTCCCCCCCAACGTCCAAGGAATCCACCGAAGACCCTGGTGAAGGAGGGCGTCAGACTCGTTTTGTCGCAGGCCGGACACCATTTGCACAAGGCGCTGGATCAGGCGGCGTGTAACGAGATGGAGACCGGCACTTCCGTGATGAATGACGTAACGGTTGTACATCCACGGCCCATCGGCCCGAGGATTCCCCCTCTGAGGTGTCTTGTGTCTCCATCTCGGAGTCAGAGTCTGCTGCCTCTGTCGTCTCGGTGTTTTTATCTCCATGCGGTTCTGTCACGACCTGCGCAGGCTTTGAATGAAATGAAAATGAAAATCGCTTTATTGTCACGAGTAGGCTTCAATGAAGTTACTGTGAAAAGCCCCTAGTCGCCACATTCCGGCGCCTGTCCGGGGAGGCTGGTACGGGAATCGAACCATGCTGCTGGCCTGCTTGGTCTGTTTTAAAAGCCAACAATTTAGCCCAGTGAGCTAAACCAGCCCCTATGAGGCTGGGAATGAGGAATGAGGCACCAGAGGAAGATTGTGAGGAACACTTTCCATTGTGTCTGGTCTCTGCGGCTGTAGGAATGAGCTCCTGGGGCGGGCAATCTTTGGCAGGGATAGTCTTCTGGACCGAACATGGTCTACATGTTTGCGCTGGAGACGCCCCTGGGCTTGTACCTGGTAAGAGACAGGGCCCGTTTGGCGAAAGATTCTGCCAGGGACCCACTGGGCACCACCAGCAAAATTCCGAACGAACACTGGGTCACCGGGCGTAAACTGCCGAATCGGGAGAGGGGATCCGGAGGACGACTTCCTGGGGAAAACAAGAAGACGCTCATGAGGTGTCTGATTAGTTGCAGTACAGAGGAGTGAGCGGATAGAGTGCAGTGCATCGGGGATCACCTCTTGCCATCGGGAAATAGGGAGATTTCTAGACCGGAGGGCCAGTAGTATGGTCTTCCAGATGGTACCATTCTCCCGCTCGACCTGTCCGTTACCCCGAGGGTTATAGCTGGTCGTCCTGCTAGAGGCGATGCCCCTGTCGAGCAGGAATTGACGCAGCTCGTCGCTCATAAATAAGGACCCCTGATCGCTGAGTATGTACGCGGGGTAGCCGAACAGTGAGAAGATGGAGAGTAGGGCCTTAATGACGGTCGATGTGGTCATGTCGGGACAGGGAATGGCGAAGGGGAAGCGGGAGTGTTCGTCGATAACCGCCAGGAAGTAAATGTTGCAGTTGTTAGAGGGAAGGGGCTCCTTGAAGTCAATGCTAAGACGTTCGAAGGGGCGGGATGCTTTGATCAGGTGTGCGCGCTCGGGGCGGTAGAAGTGCGGTTTGCACTCGGCGCAGATGTGGCAGTCACGGGTTACTGACCTGACTTCCTCGATGGAGTAGGGCAGGTTGCGGGCCTTAATGAAGTGGTGTAGGCGGGTCACCCCTGGATGGCAGAGGTCTGCGTGGAGGGAGCGGAGGTGGTCTATCTGCGCGCTGGCGCAGGTACCGCGGGACAGGGCATCAGGAGGCTCATTGAGCTTCCCAGGACGATACAAGATATCATAGTTGTACGTGGACAACTCGATCCGCCACCGTAAAATC
Organism: Scyliorhinus canicula; assembly: GCF_902713615.1. Lineage (NCBI taxonomy): Eukaryota > Metazoa > Chordata > Chondrichthyes > Carcharhiniformes > Scyliorhinidae > Scyliorhinus > Scyliorhinus canicula. The sequence goes on along the minus strand of NC_052148.1, from coordinate 6,907,822 downwards.
TTGTCATTTTTGATCTTGCCCCTTTGTGCATTATCAAACCGTTGGTCTGTGAGGAGGGTAAACCTCCTGCCGGCCAAATAGTGCCTCCAATGTCGCACGGCTTCGACTATGGCCTGGGCTTCCTTTTCCACAGAGGGGTGGCGAAGTTCGGAAGCCTGGAGAGTTCTGGAGAAGAAGGCCACGGGTCTGCCCGCTTGGTTCAGGGTGGCCGCCAGAGCTACTTCTGATGCGTCGCTCTCGACCTGGAAGGGGAGGGCCTCGTCGATGGTGCGCATCGTGGCCTTTGCGATGTCCGCTTTTATGCGGCTAAAGGCCTGGCAGGCCTCCGTCGACGGCGGGAAGGTCGTGGTTTGCATGAGGGGACGGGCCTTGTCCGCGTAGTTGGGAACCCATTGGGCGTAGTATGCGAAAAACCCCAGGCAGCGTTTGAGGGATTTGGGGGTATTGGGGAGAGGGAGTTCCATCAGGGGGCGCATGCGTTCGGGGTCGGGGCCTATCACTCCTTTACGCACTACGTAGCCGAGGATGGCTAGGCGGTCGGTGCTAAACACGCATTTATCCTTATTGTACGTGAGGTTAAGGAGTTTTGCGGTTTGGAGGAATTTCTGGAGGTTGGCGTCATGGTCCTGCTGGTCGTGGCCGCAGATGGTGACATTATCAAGATACGGGAAGGTAGCCTGTAATCCGTACTGCTCGACCATTCGGTCCATCTCCCGTTGGAAGACCGAGACCCCATTTGTGACACCAAACGGAACCCTAAGGCAGTGGTAGAGGCGCCCGTCAGCCTCGAACGCGGTGTACAGTCGGTCACTCGAGCGGATGCGGAGCTGGTGGTAAGCGGACTTAAGGTCCACAGTTGAGAAGACCTTGTATGTCGCGATCTCGTTTACCATGGTAGAAATACGGGGGAGAGGATACGCGTCCAGTTGCATAAACCGATTGATGGTTTGGCTATAATCGATGACCATCCGGTTTTTCTCCCCCGTCCGGACCACCAGCACTTGGGCTCGCCAGGGGCTGCTGCTGGCCTCGATGACCCCTTCCGTCAGCAACCTCTGGACCTCGGACCTGATGAAGGATCGGTCCTGGGCACTGTACCGTCTGCTCCGTGTGGCGACGGGTTTGCAATCGGGGGTGAGGTTAGCAAACAGGGAGGGAGGGTCCACTTTGAGGGACGCGAGGCTGCAGACAGTGAGGGGGGGGGGTATAGGGCCGCCGAATTGGAAGGTCAAGCTCTGCAGGTTGCACTGGAAGTCCAGTCCTAGGAGTGCCGGTGCGCAAAGGTCAGGGAGGACAAGGAATTTATAATTTTTAAAAACCTTCCCTTGGACCGTGAGGTCCGCGATGCAGCACCCGGTGATGTGGACGGAGTGCGAACCTGAGGCTAAACCGATTTTGCGTGTTACGGGATGGACATGGAGCGCGCAGCGTCTTACCATGTCAGGGTGAACAAAGCTTTCCGTGCTCCCGGAGTCCAGCAGGCAGTCTGTCTCGTGGCCGTTGAGGTGGATCAGCGTAGTCGTTTTGGCGAGCGTGCGTGGATGAGACTGGTCGAGTTGAGCGGCTGCGAGCCGTGGAGAAAATCCGTCGTCGCCGTCCGAGTCGATGCTGGAGGGACCTTGCGTGGCAGACCTGGAAGTCGGTGGCCAGGATCCATATGTGAGGTGAACGGCCGCGAGCCGTGGAGAAAATCCGTCGTCGCTGTCCGATTCGATGCTGGAGGGACCTTGCGTGGCAGATGTGGAAGCCGGTGGCCAGGATCCCCAGGTGAGGTCTGTTCCCCAAGATGGCGGCGCCCAGTATCCGCACGTGGGGTCGGGGCCCCAAGATGGCGGCGCCCAGGAAGCCCTCGTGGCCGCTGGTGGCGGAGCTCGCGTTGCCAGCGCTGTTAGCTGATGAGGTGAGGCGCGCAGGCCGGCTCCAGGAGGCGAGCCGGGTGCATCAGCTGTGGGGACGCGCAGGCCGGCTCCAGGACACCGGTTAGGTGCATCAGCTGTGGGGACGCTCAGGCCGGCTCCAGGACGCCGGTTAGGTGCAGCAGCTGCGGGAGGAGGTAAGGCGCGCAGGCCGGGTGCGGGGGGCCGGGGGCGGGGGGAGCAGAGTCACGTTGCGGGCAGGCAGGGACCGGGGGGGCCGGAGAGGCGAGCCGGTCGGGCGCCGGGGCCCGGGGGCGGGGGGGAGCAGAGTCGCGCTGCGGGCAGGCAGGGACCGGGAGGGCCCGGAGAGGCAAGCCGGTCGTGCGCCGGGGCCCGGGGCGGGGGGGAGAAACGTGCGGGGCGGGCTGGCAGAGGCCTGGAGGGGCCGGGGAGGTGCGCTTGTTGGCCGGCGGGGCGCGAGTCGGGAGCAGCTGGAGGGGCCCTGGAGGAGAGAGGGAGGCACACAGGCCGTTTGCAGAGGCCTGGGGGAGGGGGGGAGAGTGCTGTGCAGCTTCCAGAAGCGCTGCAGCCAGCGTTTTGGCCTGGCAGACCGTGGAGTAGTGGCCCTTCTTCCCGCAGCTCTTACAGAGGGCGGAGCGGGCTGGGCAGCGCGAGCGAGGGTGTTTAGCGTACCCGCAAAAGTAGCAGCGGGGCCCCGCGGATTTATCGGGGCGCCCCGCGGCACAAGCCTGAGGGAGGCCGGGAGCGGCGGGTGGCTGGTGGGAAGCGTGCCAGGAGGCGGCCTGGCCAGGGTCATAGGTGCGAGCGTTTAGATCTGCGACCTCCAGGGAGGCGGAGAGAGTCAGCGTCTCCGTTAAACTGAGTTCATCTCTTTCCAGCATCCGCTGGCGGATCACGGGAGACAGCATCCCAGCCACGTAAGCGTCTCTGATGAGTAGCTCCATGTGCTCTGTAGCGGACACCGCTACACAGGCGCAACCTCTCCCCAGGGCATAGAGGGCCCGGGCGTATTGGTCTAGAGACTCACCGGGGACCTGCTTTCTGGTGGCCAGCAGATGTTGAGCGAATACCCTGTTGATCGGTTTGATGAATTGTCCTTTAGCTTTTGCATAGCGTCATCATAATCCGTTTCCTCTTTGATTATTGCGTAAGCGTCAATACCCACGCTGGAGTGGAGGACGTGCAGCTTCTGTGCCCCGGTGGGGTGGTCGGTTGTAGATGCTAGGAACCCTTCGAGGCAAGTCAGCCAGAGTTGGAAAAGTTCTGCAGAGTTCGGAGTTTGCGGGCTGATGCGGAGGCATTCGGGCTTGATGCGGAACTCCATCTTCAAAGTCGTAGTCAATTAAATTGATGTACCATCGATTGCACGCGAGGCGAGTGATTTACCAAAGTCTGGCTTTAATTGACTAGAACACAGCTCTGCGATCGTCTACAGTGGAAAGGGACGATCGTCAGGCGTCTGGGCATTTATACCTCGTTAATAGAGGCGTGGTTAACTCAGCCTCTCGGCCAATCGGTCGAGAGGCACATGACCGCCCAGGGCCAATGGTAAGCCGACGTTCTGGCCCAATGGCAGACAAGTATGCAGATCATATCACCACAACCGTGCAACAGCAGCAATAAACCCTGTTTCTGTCAACGTTTCGCAAAGTTAACAGTTTAGTGGGACCCTCAACCTGGGATGATGGCACGGGCTGATTATGGGTGGGGATTTCAACACGGTTATTGATCAAAGCCTGGAGAGGTCGGGGGGGGGGGGGGGGCGCTGGTGTGTGTGTGTGTGTGTGTGTGGATCCGTGGAGATTTCGGCAGCCGAGAGCCAGGGAACTTTTTTTCTTCTACCACGTTCACAAGGTGTATTCCCGGATAGATTTCTTTGTTTGTTGTGGGCAGGGCCCTGTTGGCGAGGGTGGTGGATACGGGCTATTCGGCAGTTACAATCTTGGACCATGCTCCGCACTGGCTGGACCTGCAGGTCAGTATGGATAGAAAGCAAGGCCACACTGGAGATTGGATGTGGGGCTGTTGGCGGACGAAGTGGTCTGCGAGAGATTGAGGAAGTGCCGCTGAACTACCTGCAGGTAAACGATACGGGGGAGGTCTCAGCAGCGGTGGTCTGGGAAGCGCTGAAGGCGGTGCTGAGAGGGGAGCTGATCTCGATCCGGGCTCACAGGGACATGACGGATAGGGCAGAGACGGACCGACTGATAAGACAGATCCTACGAGTGGATAGGAGATATGCGGAGGCTATTGAGGGAACGCCGGAGGCTGCAGGCGGAATTTAGTTTGTTAACTACAGGTAGGGCAGTGGAGCAGCTCAGGAAGGTGAAGGAAGCGGTGTACGAGCATGGGGAAAAGGCCAGTAGGTTGCTTGCACAGCAGCTCAGAAAAAGGGAGGCAGCGAGGAAATTGGGAAAGTGGCTGATGGGGATGGGAACTTAGTTGGGGAATCGGAGGGGGTGAGCAAGACCTTCGGGACTTTTAAAGTCGTCCTTGATAAATATCAAACTATTCGGAAGGACAGAGTGGATGGTAAGGGAGGTGGTGTAGCTCTGTTATTTAAGGATGACAACCGGGCAATAGTAAAGGATGACATCAGGGCAATAGTAAAGGATGACATCGGTGCTATGGAGGACAAGGTTGAATCTATTTGGGTGAAAATTAGGAATAGTAAGGCGAAAAAGTCACTGATAGGAGTAGTCTATCGGCCACCAAATAGTAACAATATGGTGGGGCAGGCAATAAACAAAGAAATAACTGATGCATGTAGAAATGGTACAGCAGTTATCATGGGGGATTTTAATCTACATGTCGATTGGTTTAACCAGGTCGGTAAAGGAGCCTGGAGCAGGAGTTTATAGAATGAATGTATCTGTGGCGCTAACAGTAATACTCAAAGACAAGAGACAAGTACAAAAGTGAACAAAGTCTTTTCTGGCGTGAGGCGACTGTGGATCCAGCTGCAGACGGTCAGGCTTGATTCTGATGTCCATGGTGAATGGAAAAACACACAGCAATAAATTGTGGCGCTAACAATTATACTCAAAGACGAGAGACAAGTACAATAGAGGCTTTATTGCTGTGCGATGCTATTCCTCCATCTGCAACTGTAGATTAGGGTCTGAGTGACTCCCACGCATATTTATACACAAGCTCCCTGTGGGCGAAAATAGCCAGCAGAGGATTACCGGAGGAACCTGTATTACAGATACAGGCATACATCCCCCTACTGCAAGTACACATAACTACAGTGGTTATTTCACCACATTCACACCCTGTAAAAAATGAATCCGGCGGGGGTGACGTGTAACTATAATACAGGATGCGCTATTTCCCAGAGGGTCCAAACAAAGAAAACCAAGAGTCCATCCGGTTAGCAGGTTACAGGTTGAGCCGAATCGGCGGTTGAACGTTCCGCTGTGATCAGCGTACCTGTGGTGGCAACGTCGGCACAGGCGGTGATGGCAACGATGGTGCAGGTGCTGGCGGTGTTGGTGCTGGCTGCTGGTGGGATGACTCCGAGAGCGAGCCGAAATCTTCCGTGTCCTCCAGTGTGGGAAGGGGGACGAGGGATGGACCTGGTGGGGACGAATAGGGGGGCGCCGGGGAAAAGGAGGGTGGCGCGGGGGGAAAAAGGGGTGTGGGCATGGGATCGGCACCTGAGGGAGCCAGGTCCCGGAGCGAGACTGTGTCCTGGCGGCCATCGGGGAACTCCACGTAGGCATACTGAGGGTTGGCGTGGAGAAGGCGTACTTTGTCCACCAGGGGTTCCGCCTTGTGGTGCCGGACATGCCTACGGAGAAGGACTGGGCCCGGATTCATGAGCCACGTCGGGAGCGACACCCCGGATGTGGACTGCCTAGGGAAGGCAAAAACACGTTCATGGGGTGTACTGTTAGTTGTGGTGCACAGTAGCGACCGAATGGAATGGAACGCGTCAGGGAGGACCTGCTGCCAGCGTGCGGCTGGGAGGTTCCTGGACCGTAGGGTCAGCTGGACGGCCCTCCATACCGTCCCGTTCTCCCTCTCTACCTGCCCGTTTCCCCGGGGGTTGTAGCTGGTCGTCCTGCTGGAGGCGATACCCCTGCTGAGCAGGAATTGACGCAGCTCATCGCTCATGAACGAGGATCCCCTGTCACTGTGGATATAGTCGGGGAAACTGAACAGGGTGAAAATGGAATCCAGGGCCTTGATGACGGTGGCAGACGTCATATCCGGGCATGGGATGGCGAAGGGGAACCTAGAAAATTCATCGACCACACTAAGGATGTAGGTGTTGCGGTCAGTGGAGGGAAGGGGCCCTTTGAAATCCACACTGAGGCGGTCAAAGGGGCGGGACGCTTTCACCAGGCGCGCGCGATCTGGCCGGTAGAAGTGCGGCTTGCACTCGGCACAGATCTGGCAGTCTCTGGTGGCTGTCCGTACTTCCTCGACGGAGTAGGGCAGATTGCGGGCTTTGATCAGATGGTACAAGCGAGTGACCCCCGGATGGCAAAGGCTCTCGTGCAAGGCACGGAGCTGGTTCACTTGTGCGCTGGCACATGTACCTCGGGAGAGGGCGTCTGGGGGCTCGTTGAGCTTGCCGGGGCGATACAAGATCTCGTAGTTAAAGGTGGAGAGCTCGATTCTCCACCGCAAGATTTTGTCATTCTTGATCTTGTCCCGCTGCGTGTTGTTGAACATGAAGGCTACCGACCGTTGGTCAGTGAGGAGAGTGAATCTCCTGCCGGCCAGGTAATGCCTCCAGTGCCGCACAGCTACAACGATTGCCTGGGCTTCCTTTTCAAAAGAGGAATGCCGAATTTCGGAAAGGTGGAGGGTGCGTGAAAAGAATGCCATGGGTCTGCCGGCCTGATTCAGCGTGGCGGCAAGTGCGACATCTGAAGCGTCGCATTCTACTTGGAAAGGCAGAGTCTCGTCTACTGCATGCATCCCGGCCCTGGCTATGTCAGATCGAATGCGGGCGTAGGCCTGTTGTGCCTCGGCCGAGAGGGGAAAATGTGTGGACTGGATAAGTGGCCGGGCCTTGTCTGCGTATTGCGGGACCCACTGGGCGTAATAAGAAAAGAACCCAAGGCAGCGTTTGAGGGTCTTGGGGCAGTGGGGGAGTGGAAGCTCCATGAGGGGGCGCATGCGGTCGGGGGCGGGCCCCAGTAGTCCGTTTTGGACTACATAGCCGAGGATGGCTAAGCGGTCTGTGTGGAACACGCACTTCTCCTTGTTGTACGTTGGCCGCTGGACTTCGGACCTGATGAAGGCCTTGTCCTGGGTGCTGTACCGCCAGCTCCTGGTGGCGATGGGCTTGCAATCTGCGGTCAGATTGGCAAAGGGTGAGGGAGGCTCGACCTTGAGGGTCGCGAGGCCGCAAACGGTGAGGGGAGGTAGGGTCCACCGAATTTGAGGGTGAGGTTCTGGAGATTGCACTGGAAATCCAGGCCTAGTAAGAGTGACGTGCAGAGGTTGGGGAGAATGTACAGACGGAGACGGTCGAATTCCACGCCCTGTACAGTAAGTTTAACCAGGCAGAAACCCCGGATCGGGACAGAGTGGGTCCCGGAGGCGAGAGAGATATGCCGGTTGGCGGGATGGACCGCAAGGGAATAGCGCCTTACCGTGCCCAGGTGGACGAAGCTCTCGGTGCTCCCGGAGTCGATGAGGCAGGAGGTCACGTGGCCATTGACCAGCACCGACGTGGAAGAGGGTGCCAGGTTGCGAGGACGGGACTGCTCGAGCGTAACGGAGGCGAGTAGCGGGCGATCGGCGGTCGAGTCAGATGAGTCCGACGAGGAGCGGTAATGACCCGTGTCCCATGGCCCCGTCCCGGGGGGAGGACAAAATGGCGGCGTCTGGAGTACCTGTGGGTAAAATAGCGGCGCCCATGGAGCGCACGTGGTGGAGGCGGCGAAAGATGGCGGCGCCCACTAATCGCACGTGGGGTCGGGGGAAGCGGGCGGCGGGGCTCATTGAGCGAGCGGCTGAGGCGAGGAGACTGGGGGCGCGATAGCGGCAACCATCCGGGACTGACACACCGCTGCAAAGTGGCCTTTCTTGCCACAAACTTTGCAGGTCGCGGTGTGGGCCGGGCAGTGCTGGCGGGGGTGCTTCTGCTGACCGCAGAAGTAACAGTGGGGACCCCCAGGGAGCGCGATGCGGTGAGCAGCGCAGGTGCAGTGCGCGGGGGCGGCTGCTGTGGGGGCCGTTTGCGGGGTCCACGAGGAGTAGGACGGGTGGGCCTGGAAGGCCGTTTGCAGGGTCCACGAGGGGTAGGACGGGTGGGCCGAGCGGCTAGCGGAGTAAGATCGCGCACTACGGGAGGCGGCCGTCATGGAAAGCGCCAGAGTCTTTACGGCCACAAGGTCGGGGGCGGCCCCTTCCAGCAGTCGTTGCCGGATGGGGTCCGATGCAATGCCTGTAACAAAGGCATCGCGCATGAGTAAGTCAGAGTGTTCCGTGTCTGTGAGGGCCCGGCAGTCGCAGTCTCGAACCAGAGGTATAAGGGCCCTCCAGAAGACCTCAATCGACTCACCCGGTTGCTGGACGCAAGTAGACTGGTGTAGTTGAGGAACAGTGGAGAACCTTCCAAGCGATTTTTCACAGTTTATACCAACAAAAAGGAACCACGGTAGAAAGAGGGAATATCGTCCGTGGATATCTAAGGAAATAAGGGAGAGTATCAAATTGAAGGAAAAAGCATACAAAGTGGCAAAAATTAGTGGGAGACTAGAGGACTGGGAAATCTTTAGGGGGCAACAGAAAGCTACCAAAAAAGCTATAAAGAGTAAGATAGATTATGAGAGTAAAGTTGCTCAGAATATAAAAACAGATAGTAAACGTTTCTACAAATATATAAAACAAAAAAGAGTGGCTACGGTAAATATTGGTCCTTTAGAGGATGAGAAAAGTGATTTAATAATGGGAGATGAGGAAATGGCTGAGGAACTGAACAGGATTTTTGGGTCGGTCTACACAGTGGAAGACACAAGTAACATGCCAGTGACTGATAGAAATTAGGCTATGATAGGTTAGGATCTTGAGATGATTGTCATCATGAAAGAGATAGTGATGGGCAAGCTAATGGGGCTAAAGGTAGATAAGTCTCCTGGCCCTGATGGAATGCATCCCAGAGTGCTAAAAGAGATGGCTATGGAAATTGCAAATGCACTATTGATAATTTACCAAAATTCACTAGACTCTGGGATGGTCCCGGCGGATTGGAAATTAGCAAACGTGACACCACTGTTAAAAAAAGGAGGTAGGCAGAGAGCAGGTAATTATAGGCCAGTGAGCTTAACTTTGGTAGTAGGGAAGATGCTGGAATCTATCATCAAAGAAGAAATAGCGAGGTATCTGGATGGAAATTGTCCCATTGGGCAGACGCTGCATGGGTTCATAAAGGGCAGGTCGTGCCTTACTAATTTAGTGGAATTTTTTGAGGACTTTACCAGAGCGGTAGATAATGGGGAGCTAATGGATGTGGTATATCTGGATTTCCAGAAAACCTTTGGCAAGGTGCCACACAAAAGGTTGCTCCATTAGATAAAGATGCATTGCATTAAGGGTAAAGTAGTAGCATGGATAGAGGATTGGTTAATTAATAGAAAGCAAAGAGTGGGGATTAATGGGTGTTTCTCTGGTTGGCAATCAGTAGCTAGTGGTGTCCCTCAGGGATCAGTGTTGGGCCCACAATTGTTCACATTTACAAAGATGATTTGGAGTTGGGGACCAAGGGCAATGTGTCCAAGTTTGCAGACGACACTAAGATGAGTGATAAAGCAAAAAGTGCAGAGGATACTCAAAGTCTGCAGAGGGATTAGGACAGGTTAAGTGAATGGGCTACGTTCTGGCAGATGGAACACAATGTTGACAAATGTGAGGTTATCCATTTTGGTAGGAATAACAGCAAACAGGATTAGTATTAAAATGATAAAATATTAAAACCTGCTGCTATTCAGAGAGACCTGGGTGTGCTCGTGCATGAGTCGCAAAAAGTTGGTTTAGAGGTGCAACAGGTGATTAAGAAGGCGAATGGAATTTTGTCCATCATTGCTCGAGAGATGGAGTTTATGACTAGGGAGGTTATGCTGCAATTGTATAAGGTGTTAGTGAGGCCACACCTGGAGTATTATGTTCAGTTTTGGTCTCCTTACTTGAGAAAGGATGTACTGGTGCTGGAGGGTGTGCAGAAGAGATTCACTAGGTTAATCCCTGAGCTGAAGGGGTTGGATTACGAGGAGAGGTTGAGTAGACTGGGACTGTACTCATTGGAATTTAGAAGGATGAGGGAGGATCTTATAGAAACATATAAAATTATGAAGGGAATAGATAGGATAGATGCGGGCAGGTTGTTTCCACTGGCGGGTGAAAGCAGAACTAGGGGACAGAGCCTCAAAATAAGGGGAAGTAGATTTAGAACTGAGTTTAGGAGGAACGTCTTCGCCCAAAGGGTTGTGAATCTGTGAAATTCCTTGCCCAGTGAAGCAGTTGAGGTTCCTTCATTAAAGTTTTTTGAGAAAAAATTAGATAGTTTTTTGAAGAATAAAGGGATTAAGGGTTATGGTGTTCGGGCCGGAAAGTGGAGCTGAGTCTACAGAAGATCAGCCATGATTTCATGGAATGGCGGAGCAGGCTCGAGGGGCCAGATGACCTACTCCTGCTCCTAGTTCTTATGTGCTTATGATCAGAGGATTAGATAGGGTGGACAGTGAGAGCCTTTTTGCTCGGATGACGATGGCTAGCACGAGGAGACATCGCTTTAAATTGAGGGGAGATAGATATAAGACAGATGTCAGAGGTTGGTTCTTTACTCGGAGAGTAGTAAGGGCGTGGAATATCTGACCTGCAACAGTAGTCGACTCGCCAGTATTCAGGGCATTTAAATGGTCATTGGATAGGCATATGTATGATAAGGGAATAGTGTAGATGGGCTTCAGAGTGGTTTCACAGGTCGGCGCAACATGGAGGGCCGAAGGGCCTGCACTGCTGTGTAATGTTCTATTTTCTTAAGTGCTTCGGGACACTTTACTGCATTAAAGGCACTATTATAAATGCAAGTTGTTGGCGATCAGTGCCAGTATCTCAAATCTTTGCTCAGATGGCCTCCCTTCCCTCACCATTTCTACTCTGTCAGATTCTGTTACCTTTCTGCTACATGTGTACATTTAAGGTCTCATTCTTCTCACACAGCGGGTGGCCCAGCACCATCAAACCTACGCTTCTCGGACATCACGGGGGACAGTATCCGGATGGACTGGGATCATGGATCGGAGGATGTGGACCAATACAGAATCAGCTGGGTTCCATCTGGGGGAGGGGACAAAAAAGAGGTGATGAAATCCATACTTTCTACTTCTGTGTAGCTCCAGCTGATTTTTTAATTGCCTTGCAACATGCGAGTGTGAAGCAAAACCGCTGTCAGCCAGATCTGTATATGTATGAAAATGTTCCTCCTTTCCAGCAACGATGTTTCATTGCATCCTTGTAATCCTTTCCACACTTGCTAATGTGTTGCATTCTCTGTTGGTCGTGGGGGCATGATCACACTGAAAACAGCAGGTATTTTCCATTCCCAACAGGAACACCATTACTGTACTAGAAGGTGATCAGAAAACTGCTTTCCGCACGGACCATATGCTCCTTAGTATTGAGATGTTGGGCTCAGTTGCCCACTCAAAGAAGAGCATTTGCGCAATGAACAAAACAGTCCAAATTAGTTTATTCCTTCAATGGAATTTTCTACAGAAATACTCCACATGACCACGAGGGAATGCCACTGGGAAATGTGGCTGCAGCCAAGCTTTGGTAAAGGATTTTAATGTCATTGCGGCCCCCTGAGTGATATCAAATTCAAACATCCGCATTTAATTCAGGGAATCAGTTTTCAGAAAACAAATTAGATTCATGCACTGAACGTATCTTAACCTTCGCTTATTCTTGCAGATGATTTTAAATGGCAAAGAGACAAGCCAGGTTTTAGATAACCTGGATCCTGACACCTTATATGATATTTCCCTTACTGCCATCTACCCAGACAAGACGGAAAGTGATGACGTCTCAGCCTCCCAGCGTACAGGTAAGTCTTTAGTATATAAAAATCTCCATTTGTCTTTTCTCCCCCCCTTACCAATTATCTTCAAATATTGAAAAGAGGACAAAGTGACATGGGAAGCACATGCTGCATATTGTGATCTGCAGCAGATCATAATGTCCTTCAGGATGGGGTGTGGGATTAGTATGTTCCCCTGGATTCTCTGCTTCTGCTGCAGCAAAGTGTATCTATTGGCTTCATTGGCTCGCCTGCTTGTGTCAAATACTCCTGTGCCATACTGCACCTTCAGCCAGATAAATCTATAAATCCATAGAATTCCGACAGTGTAGAAGGAGGCCATTTGGCCCAGCGTGTCCGCATCGACCCTCTGAAAGAGCAACCGAACTAGGCCCACTCCCCTGCCCAATCCCTGAAACCCCACCTAATCTACACATCTGGGACTATTTTGCATGAGCAATCCACCTAATGTGAACATCTTTGGACTGTGGGAGTGATGAGACCATCAATTCACAAGACACGTGATTGGAAGTGAACAGTGGTTTTAATAGTCTTACAACTGAGCCTGCCTGCGACGAGATGAACTGAGAGGAGGCTTACGACTGCTGTGTTTTATACTTCCGGCTAGTGGGAGGAGCCATGGGAGGAGCCATGGGTGGAGCCAAGAGTGGAGCCCAGTACAAACTCCTCATCTCCCCCTATGGCCAGAGCCGCGCAACGGCTCGTATACAGAGCCCACAAGGACACAATACACGTACGGCAATACAGTGTGAATTAACGAGGTATATAATTCACCACATTCACCCCCTGTAAAAAAAATCAAGTCCGGCGAGGGTGATGGGCCCACAAATTGAGCCGGTCCGGTGGCCGAGTTGTCCTTTGGGATCGGCGGAGTACCGGGGTTGCAGCCTCTTTGGGTTGCTGGGTGGGGGCTGTCGGCGAGGGTAAAATGGTGGACTCCGGGGGTAATTCGGTCCAAGCTTCGTACCCGATTGGTGCGACGGGCGACGGGGAGTGCAGGAAACCTATAGGCGCGGGGGCGCGGAGCACGGGCAGTGAACCTATAGGCACGGGGGCACAGAGCACGGGCAGTGAACCTATAGGCACGGGGGGCAGGGAGCACGGGCAGTGAACCTATAGGCACGGGGGGCACAGAGCACGGGCAGTGAACCTATAGGCGCGGGGACGCAGGGCGTGGGGTGTTGGGTGGGGTGTAGCATGGGGGGGGTACCTCGGCGGTAGTGGAGTTTGGAGTTGGATCCTGCAGGCGCCAGGTCCCGGAGGGAAACAGTGTCCTGACGGCCGTCAGCGTATTCGATGAAAGCATATTGGGGGTTCGAGTGGAGTAGGAGCACTCTTTCTACGAGTGGATCAGTTTTGTGTGCCCGGACTTGCTTCCGGAGCAGAACCGGGCATGGTGTCTTCAACCAAGCTGGGAGCGAAACCCCCGTGGTAGTGCCCCTAGAAAAAACAAATAGCCGCTCGTGAGGGGTCTGGTTGGTGGTGGTGCATAGGAGGGACCTAATAGCATGGAGCGCGTCGGGGAGGACCTCCTGCCAGTGGGAGGTCGGGAGGTTCCTGACCCGAGGGTCAGTAGGACGGTCTTCTAGACCATCGCGTTCTCCCTCTCCACCTGCCCGTTCCCCTGGGGTTGTAGCTGGTAGTCCTGCCCGAGGCGATGCCCTTGTCGAGCAGGTACTGACACAGCTCGTCGCTCATAAAGGACGAACCCCTGTCGCTGTGTACGTAGCTGGGGAACCCGAACAGGGTGAAGATACTGTGCAGAGCTCTGATGACTGTGTGGGAGGTCATTTCGGGGCACGGGATGGCAAACGGGAAGCGGGAGAACTCGTCGATGACGTTCAGAAAGTACACATTTTGATTGGTCGAGGGGAGTGGCCCTTTGAAATCGATGCTTAGGCGGTCAAAGGGTCGGGGTGCCTTTACCAGATGGGCCCTGTCTGGTCCACAGAAGTGCAGTTTGCACTCCGCGCAGATCGGGCAATCCCTGATGATGTCTTTTACCTCCTCGGTGGAGAAAGGCAGATTTTGGGCTTTGACCTAGTGGGCGAGACAGGTGACCCGGGTGGCAGAGGTCATTGTGGATAGCTTTCAGGCGGTCGTCTTGCGCGTGGCGCACGTGCCGGGATGGGGCATCTGGGGGCTCTTTGAGCTTCCCGGGTCGATACATAATATCATAATTGTAGGTGGAGAGTTCGATCCTCCACCGCAGGATTTATCATTTTAATTTTGCCCCTTTGTGGGTTGTCAAACATGAGGGCAACCGATCTTTGGTCGGTGATGAGGGTGAACTTCCTACCTGCGAAGTAGTGCCTCCAGTGTCGTATATCTTCCACGATGGCTTGTGCTTCTTTTTCGACCGAGGAGTGTCGAAGTTCCGCAGCGGAGAGGGTTCGGGAGAAAAAGGCGACTGGTCTCCCTGCCTGATTTATAGTGGCTGCGAGAGCGACCTCTGAGGCGTCGCTATCCACCTGGAAGGGGACGGATTCATCCACCGCCCGCATGGCCGCTTTGGCGATGTCCTCCTTGATGCAGTTGAAGGCCTGGCGAGCCTCAGCTGACAGAGGAAAGAGTGTGGTCTTAAATAGTGGGCGGGCTTTGTCCGCATACTGAGGGACCCACTGGGCATAATACGAGAAGAATCCCAGGCACCTCTTGAGGGCCCTGGGACAATGAGGGAGAGGGAATTGTAAGATGGGACGCATACGGTCAGGGTCCGGCCCCAGGACTCCGTTTTACATGACATAGCCGAGGATGACTAGCCTGGTCGTGCGGAAAACGCATTTCTCCGTGTTACACGTGAGGTTAAGTTTCTGGGCAGTTTGGAGAAATCGATGGAGGTTAGCGTCGTGATCCTGCTGACCATGGCCGCAGATGGTGACGTTATCCAAGTACGGAAACGTGGCCCGCAGCCGGTACCTGTGCACCATTCGGTCCATTGCTCGTTGGAACACCGAGACCCCATTCGTGACGCCAAATGGAACCCGGAGGAAATGGAAGAGGCGGCCATCTGCCTCGACCGCTGTGTAGTGGCGGTCCTCCGGGCGGATTGGGAGCTGGTGGTAAGCAGAACGTCAGATCCACCGTGGAGAAGATGGGGTACTGGGCGATCTGATTGACCATGTCTGCAATCCTGGGGAGGAGGTACGCATCAAGGAACGTGAACTGGTTAATTGTTTGGCTATAGTCCATGACCATTCGGAATATTTCCCCGGTCTTGACGACCACCACCTGAGCTCTCCAGGGGCTGTTACTAGCCTCTATGACCCCCTCACGTAGGAGCCTCTGGACCTCGGTTCTGATAAACACCCTGTCCTGCAGACTATACCGCCTGCTGCGAGTGGCTACGGGTTTGCAGTCCGGAGTGAGGTAAGCAAAGAGTGGAGGAGGGTCGATTTTTAGCGTCGCTAGACTGCAGATAGCGAGTGGAAGTAGAGGCCCGCCGAAGCTGAGTGTGAGGCTTTTGAGGTTACACTGGAAGTCGAGTCCCAGTAAGAGTGGGGCGCAGAGTTCGGGGAGTACGTACAGCTGGAAGTTCGAGAAGCTGACGCCCCTGAATCATTAGGTTTGCGACGGTGCGTCCTTGGATGTGAACAGTGTGAGCCCATGGCGAGGGAGATAGTTGCCGTGCAAGGAAGATCGGGAGCAAACAGCGTCTTACCAGTTCTGGGTGTACGAAGCTCTCGGTGGTCCCAGAGTCGAAGAGGCACGGTGTCCTGTACCCGTTGATTTTAACGGTCATCATCGAGTTCCGGAGGTGTTTCGGGCGCCGGGCTGCCCCCGCGTATCGAACATGGCGGGCAGCGAGGAAGATGGCATCCAAGATGGCGGCCCCCATGAGTCGCACGTGGCCAGCCGCGTGGAGGAGGGTTGCCAAGATGGCGGCCCCCATGAGTCACACATGTCGGGTGGGGGCGGAGTCTGCATACAGGCTGCAGCATTACGGGGCCTGCGGGCCTGTGAGTTTGGGAAGCGAGTGCTCTGGGCTGCGGGAGAGTTTGGAGTAGTAGTTTTCTTCGCTAGGCATACCCGGGCACAGTGTCCTTTACGACCGCAGCTGCTGCAGGTTGCATTGCGGGCTGGGCAGTGCTGCCGTGGGTGCTGGGGCTATCCACAAAAATGGCACACTGGTGCTGCATAGTGGGTGGGTGGCTGCGCGGCGCAGGCCTGGGGCAGTCACTGGTCGGGGGCCCATGATGGGATCGCTTGGTCCGCGGGGAACGAGGTGAGGCTGCGGAACGGGACCTCCATGGTTGTAGCTAACTCTACAGTGTCCTCCAATTTCTGGGCCCCTTTCTCAAGCAACTGTTGGCGCACATAGTTGGACCTGAGCCCTGCCACGTATTCATCACAGACAGCGAGTTCCATATGTTGAGCGGCTGTTACAGCCTGATAATTGCAGTCCCGAGCTAGGGCTTTTAAATCGCGCAGAAAGTCTTCCAGCGACTCCGCGGGGCGCTGGCGGCGGGTCGTAAAAATGTGGCATGCGTAGACCTCGTTGATGGGCCGCACGTACATTCGGTCGAGCATGGCCAGGAACTCCGTTAAAGAAGTAGTACAGTTAAGTTGTGTAGAGATACGATGGCTCACCCTTGCGTGCAGTCGGCTGAGTTTCTGCTCCTCCGTAGTTTCTGAAGTGCTTGATTCAGCCAGGTAGGCCTTGAAACATCTGAGCCAGTGTAGAAAGATTTATTTCGCCTCTGCAGCCTGCGGGTCGAGTTCTAGTCGGTCAGCTTTGAGGGCTGATTCCATAGTAGTTTTCTTCAAGTTTTTTAAGACTATTAAATTGATGAGACCATCAATTCACAAGACACGTGATTGGAAGTGAACAGTGGTTTTAATAGTCTTATAACTGAGCCTGCCTGTGACGAGATGAACTGAGAGCAGGCTTACGACTGCAGTGTTTATACTTCCGGTTAGTGGGAGAAGCCATGTGCAGAGCCAAGGGTGGAGCCCAGTACAAACTCCTCATCTCCCCCGATAGGCAGAGCCGCGCAACGACTCGTATACAGAGCCCACAAGGACACAATACACGTAAGGCAATGCAGTGTGAATTAACGAGATATATAATTCACCACAGGGAGGAAATCGGAGGACCCAGAAGAAACCCACAAGACACGGACAGAATGTACAAAAGCCACACAGACAATCTACCAAGACAGGAATTCAATTCAGCTCTCTGGCACTGTGAGGCAGCAGTGATAACCCAACCCCTAATTAATTTATGCCTCCCTCAAATTGCCTCTTGTTTTATTGAAGGAACCCGCTTCCCCAACCCCTGATCTATTCATTATAGAAAAATGATTGGCCTCACCCCATTTCCCCACTACCTGGGCGTAACTTGTCTATACAAAGGGAAATAACAATCATATTTGTATTTATCTAACATATTTTAACAGTCTCAAGTAACTTTACTGGATGACATCAGCAGATTGCTAATCATTTAAGTTAAACTAGTGATGTTTGTTTTTATAGAACTTGAAACAATATTGGCCCATCCTGTTTTGCTGAAGGTGAAAGGGGCGGCATGTGGCACAGTGGCTAGCACTGGGACTGCGGCACTGAGAAGACAGAGGGTGGTTGTGGATGGCAAATTTTCAAACTGGAGACCTGTTACCAGCGGTGTAACACCGGGTTCTGTGCTGAGTCCTCTGCTATTTGTGATTTTTATCAATGACTTGGAGGACGGGGCTGAAGGCTGGGTCAGTAAATTTGCTGATGACACCAAGATTGGTGGAGTCGTGGATGCGTTGGAGGGCTGTTGTCGGCTGCAAAGAGACATTGATAGGATGCAGAGCTGGGCCAAAAAATGGCAGATGGAGTTTAATCCTGATAAGTGTGGGGTGATTGATTTGGTCGAAAAAATTTGAATGGGGATTACAGGGTCAATGGCAGGGTTCTGAGGAATGTGGAGGAACTGAGAGATCTTGGGGTTCATGTCCACAGATCTCTGAAGTTTGCCATTCAAGTGGATAGAGCCGTGTAGAAGGCTTATAGTGTGTTAGCGTTTATTAACAGGGGGCTTGAGTTTAAGAGTCGCGGGGTTACATAGAACAGTACAGCACAGAACAGGCCCTTCGGCCCTCGATGTTGTGCCGAGCAATGATCACCCTACTTAAACCCAAGTAACCCGTATACCCGTAACCCAACAATCCCCCCATTAACCTTACACTACGGGCAATTTAGCATGGCCAATCCACCTAACCCGCACATCTTTGGACTGTGGGAGGAAACCGGAGCACCCGGAGGAAACCCACGCACACACGGGGAGGACGTGCAGACTCCACACAGACAGTGACCCAGCCGGGAATCGAACCTGGGACCCTGGAGCTGTGAAGCATTGATGCTAACCACCATGCTACCGTGAGACCGTTATGCTGCAACTATACAATATTATATCATACATCAGTATATCATGGTGCAGACACATATTGATGGACATACACTAGGACCAATCAACATACAAACACAGCAGCCAATCACCAGTTAGAACATATGCACTATGAAGGCATAGTGTTCCCCACAGTAGGCTATTGCATAAAGTAGGGAGGCATGGGATTCAGGGTGATTTAGCAGTTTGGATCAGAAATTGGCTAGCTGGAAGGGTGGTGGTTGATGGGAAATGTTCAGCCTGGAGTTCAGTTTCTAGTGGTGTACCACAAAGATGTGTTTTGGAGCCAGTGCTGTTTGTCATTTTTATAAATGACCGGAAGGAGCGCGTAGAAGGATGTGTGAGTACATTTTCAGATGACACTGTTATTTTTCTTGAAAGAATGCTAGAAGTCGTTCAGCAGTTGAAGGAAGGTTTTTTGTGCTACACAATAAATGCCTGCGTTAGCTTTTACTTACAGAACTATACTTGTAAAGATAATGCTTCGCTATGCTCTGCAACTAGGCCTGACCACACATCAGCCCTGAGCTCAACTTCCGTCCCTGTCCTCCTCACCGACTCTCCAGCCAAAGTGAGGGGGCGGGCCTTCGGCGTCACTCTTATATGTCCCCGTGCTGCCCCCTGGTGGTGCTTCCATTTACCATCAGCCCCTCCTGTACATACTCAAGCGAGGATCACTACATCCCCCTTTTTCACTTTTTTTTCCATATTTGCAGAGCTGTAACTAAACACAAATGCAGAGCAATGATAGTGTCAGTCCATGTTCACAAGTTCAGACGGCTAGGTGCACGTCTGATCCGGGTAGACCTCCTGAGTGGGCACGGAGATCCAGAGTCTTTTACATCCATTTGGCCACCTGCTGCTGGAGTTCCAGGATGTTGCCTGACAGCGTCCTGCAGATCTAGTGTTGAAAATACAGGTCAATGAGGTGTAACCTTTAGAAGGTCTCAGCGATTACGTCGAAACAGTGTTCCATCGCCAGACTTTACCACGTAGGATCGTGGCGATATTTGGCGGAGAACCGTCGCCAGGGCGCTGGCAGCGGGTCGTAAAAATGTGGCACGCGTAAACCTCGTTGATGGGCCGCACGTACATTCGGTCGAGCATGGCCAGGGCCTCCATATCCGAGGTAGTACAGTTAAGTTGTGTAGGGATACGATGGCTCACCCTTGCGTGCAGTAGGCTGAGTTTCTGCTCCTCCGTAATTTCTGAAGTGCTTGATTCAGCCAGGTAGGCCTTGTAACATCTGAGCCAGTGTAGAAAGATTTATTTCGCCTCTGCAGCCTGCGGGTCGAGTTCCAGTCGGTCAGGTTTGAAGGCTGATTCCATAATAGTTTTCTTCAAGTGTTTTTAAATTGATGAGACCATCAATTCACAAGACACGTGATTGGAAGTGAACAGTGGTTTTAATAGTCTTATAACTGAGCCTGCCTGTGACGAGATGAACTGAGAGCAGGCTTACGACTGCAGTGTTTATACTTCCTGTTCGTGGGAGAAGCCATGTGCAGAGCCAAGGGTGGAGCCCAGTACAAACTCCTCATCTCCCCCGATAGGCAGAGCCGCGCAACGACTCGTATACAGAGCCCACAAGGACACAAAACACGTAAGGCAATGCAGTGTGAATTAACGAGATATATAATTCACCACAGGGAGGAAATCGGAGGACCCAGAAGAAACCCACAAAGACACGGACAGAATGTACAAAAGCCACACAGACAATCTACCAAGACAGGAATTCAATTCAGCTCTCTGGCACTGTGGGGCAGCAGTGATAACCCAACCCCTAATTAATTTATGCCTCCCTCAAATTGCCTCTTGTTTTATTGATGGACCCGCTTCCCCAACCCCTTATCTATTCCTCATAGAAAAATGATTGGCCTCACCCCATTTCCCCACTACCTGGGCGTAACTTGTCTATACAAAGGGAAATAACAATCATATTTGTATTAATCTAACATTTTTAACAGTCTCAAGTATCTTTACTGGATGACATCAGCAGATTGATAATAATTTTAGTTAAACTAGTGATGTTTTTGATAGAACTTTAAAAAATATTGCCCCATACTGGGCTGGATAGAAATTGTCCCATTGGGCAGACGCAGCATGGGTTCATAAAAGGCAGGTCATGCCTAACTAATTTAGTGGAATTTTTTGAGGACATTACCAGTGCAGTAGATAACGGGGAGCCGATGGATGTGGTATATCTGGATTTCCAGAAAGCATTTGACAAGGTGCCACACAAAAGGTTGCTGCATAAGATAAAGATGCATGACATTAAGGGTAAAGTAGTAGCATGGATAGAGGATTGGTCAATTAATAGAAAGCAAAGTGTTGGGATAAATGGGTGTTTCTCTGGTTGGCAATCAGTAGCTAGTGGTGTCCCTCAGTGATCCGTGTTGGGCCCACAATTGTTCACAATTTACATTGATGATTTGGAGTTGGGGACCAAGGGCAATGTGTCCAAGTTTGCAGATGACACTAAGATGAGTGGTAAAGCGAAAAGTGCAGAGGATACTGGAAGTCTGCAGAGGGATTTGGATAGGTTAAGTGAATAGGCTCGGGTCTGGCAGATGGAATACAATGTTGACAAATGTGAGGTTATCCATTTTGGTAGGAATAACAGCAAACGGGATTATTATTTAAACGATAAAATATTAAAGCATGCCGCTGTTCAGAGAGACTTGGGTGTGCTAGTGCATGAGTCACAGAAGGTTGGTTTACAAGTGCAACAGGTGATTAAGAAGGCAAATGGAATTTTGTCCTTCATTGCTAGAGGGATGGAGTTTAAGACTAGGGAGGTTATGTTGCAATTGTATAAGGTGTTAGTGCGGCCACACCTGGAGTATTGTGTTCAGTTTTGGTCTCCTTACTTGAGAAAGGACGTACTGGCGCTGGAGGGTGTGCAGAGGAGATTCACTTGGTTAATCCCAGAGCTGAAGGGGTTGGATTATGAGGAGAGGTTGAGTAGACTGGAACTGTACTCGTTGGAATTTAGAAGGATGAGGGGGGATCTTATAGAAACATTTAAAATTATGAAGGGAATAGATAGGATAGATGCGGGCAGGTTGTTTCCACTGGCGGGTGACAGCAGAACTAGGGGACATAGCCTCAAAATAAGGGGAAGTAGATTTAGGACTGAGTTTAGGAGGAACTTCTTCACCCAAAGGGTTGTGAATCTATGGAATTCCTTGCCCAGTGAAGCAGTTGAGGCTCCTTCATTACATGTTTTTACGGTAAAGATAGATAGTTTTTTGAAGAATAAAGGGATTAAGGGTTATGGTGTTCGGGCCGGAAAGTGGAGCTGAGTCCACAAAAGATCAGCCATGATCTAATTGAATGGCGGAGCAGGCTCGAGGGGCCAGATGGCCTACTCCTGCTCCTAGTTCTTATGGTCTTCTGTTCTTATACCGTTTTGCTGAAGGTGAAAGGGGCGGCATGTGGCACAGTGGCTAGCACTGGACTGCGGCACTGAGAAGACTGAGGGTGGTGATGGATGGAAAATTTTCAGACTGGAGACCAGTTACCAGCGGTGTACCACAGGGATCAGTGCTGGGTCCACTGTTATTTGTGATTTTTATCAATGACATTGATACGATGCAGAGCTGGGCTGAAAAATGGCAGATGGAGTTTAACCCTGATAAGTGCGAGGTGATTCATTTTCGTCAAAAATTTGAATGCGAATTACAGGGTCAACGGCAGGGTTCTGAGGAATGTGGAGGAACAGAGAGATCCTGGGGTTCATGTCCACAGATCTCTGAAGTTTGCCACTCAAGTGGATAGAGCCGTGAAGAAAGCTTATAGTGTGTTAGCGTTTATTAACGGGGGGCTTGAGTTTAAGAGCAGCGGGGTTAGGCTGCAACTATACATGACCCTGGTGAGGCCACATCAGGAGTATTGTGTGCAGTATTGTGTGCAGTGCTAATCATTTAAGTTAAACTAGTGATGTTTGTTTTCATAGAACTTGAAACAATATTGCCCCATACCGTTTTGCTGAAGGTGAAAGGGGCGCCATGTGGCACAGTGGCTAGCACTGGGACTGCGGCACTGAGAAGACAGAGGGTGGTTGTGGATGGCAAATTTTCAGACTGGAGACCAGTTACCAGCGGTGAACCACAGGGATCAGTGCTGGGTCCTCTGCTATTTGTGATTTTTATCAATGACTTGGAGGAGGGGGCTGAAGGCTGGGTCAGTAAATTTGCTGATGACACCAAGATTGGCGGAGTCGTGGATGAGTTAGAGGGCTGCTGTAGGCTGCAAAGAGACATTGATAGGATGCAGAGCTGGGCCGAAAAATGGCAGATGGAGTTTAACCCTGATAAGTGCTAGGTGATTCATTATGGTCGAGAAAATTTGAATGCGGATTTCAGGGTCAACGGCAGGGTTCTGAGGAATGTGGAGGAACAGGGAGATCTTGGGGTTCATGTCCACAGATCTCTGAAGGTTGCCACTCAAGTGGACAGAGCCGTGAAGAAGGCCTATAGTGTGTTAGCAGTTATTGACATGGGGCTTGGTTTGAGAGCCGCGGGGTTAGGCTGCAACTCCACATGACCCTGGAGAGGCCACATCAGGAGTATTGTGTGCAGTTCTGGTCACCTCATTACAGGAAGGATGTGGAAACATTGGAAAGGGTGCAAAGGAGATTTACCTGGTTTGCAGGATCGGTCTTTTGAAGAAAGGTTAAGGGAGCTGGGGCTTTTCTCTTCGGAGCGGAGGAGGATGAGAGCCGACTTAATAGAGGTGTATAAGATGATGAAGCGGATAGAGTGGACGTTCAGATTATTTCCTCGGGTGGATGCAGTTGTTACAAGGGGTCATAACTATAAGATTCAGGCTGGGAGATATAGGAGGGATATCCGAGGTAGGTTCTTTGTTCCATGAGGAGCTGGGTTCGAATCCCGGCCCTGGGTCACTGTGCGTGTGGAGTTTGCACATTCTCCCCATGTCAGCGTGGGTTTCACCCCAACAACCCAAAGATGTGCAGGTTAAATGGATTGGCCTCGCTAAATTCCCCTTTAATTGGAAAAAAGCAATAATTGGGTACTCTTAAAAAAAAAGTATGTGAGGTGGTGACAGGGTAAAGACAATCAACCGCAGTAAATCTGCCCGTATTTTATGGAATGTTACCCTATTGACTCGCAATATTCCTCAAACTTCTTTCTCCAGTGAAACACATAGGGCGCAATTCTCCGCACCCGCGGAAAATCGCGAAGTTGGCCGTGAAAACGGCCGGGTTTGGCGACGGCCCGACATAACCCATTTCCCGAGGTATTCACGTCCGATCACGTGCGCGATGACGCCGGAACGCGACGACGCTACGAACACGCCCACGTGACGCCGTTTGACGCTGTGAAAAGGCGCGGGCGAGCACAGAAACTGTAGGCCAAGATGTCGGAGCTGAGGAGAGCAGCCCCGCGATTTGTGGAGGCTGATGTGGAGACGCTGCTCGATTCCATCGAGCAGAGGAGGGGCATCATCTGCCCGCGTAGAGGGCATCGCCACCCTGCCAGTGCGGTGCGCCAGGCCTGGCGTGAGGTTGCTGCTGCCGTCAGTGCTGTGGGGCAGACCCCTCGCTCTGCTGACCAGTGTCGGAAGAAGATGCACGACCTCACCAGGGCTGCCAGGGTAAGTGCCAAGAGGGTGCCCCCGGGTCACAACCATCACTCCCCCTCTTTCCTTAATCACCCACCTCCCCCCCTGGCACGGGGGGTGGAGGGGAATTGGGGCAGAGTGATTTGAGGGTGGTTCACAAAGTTGTCACAGACCCAGCGCTCTGGCCCCGAGGAGAGATGCAATGGTCTTATTACAACTTGAAATCCAAACTGTGCCAGTATCTGAACGGCCTGCTGATACCTGCCATATTGTAATAATCTACCTATGCCCCCTCCCCCAACAGGACAAGACCGCTCACAACACCCGTGAGCGGAAGAAGACGGGAGGGGGTTCCCCCATCCTGCGGCCCCTCACCACTTTTGAGCAGAGGGCTCTGGACCTTGTTGGCGGATCTGCTACTCGGGAGATCGGGCAATGCGAGGTTGGCGGAGCTGCAACAAGTGAGACAACCCTGCATGACAAACACCCCCCCTCCCCCATCCTCTGTCCCTTCACACACCCTGCCCACTGGGATACCTCCCCCATCCTCTGTCCCTTCACACCCTGCCCACTGGGTCACCTCCCCCATCCTCTATCCCTTCACACACCCTGCCCACTGGGATACCTCCCCCATCCTCTGTCCCTTCACACACCCTGCCCACTGGGATACCTCCCCCATCCTCTGTCCCTTCACACACCCTGCCCACTGGGATACCTCCCCCATCCTCTGTCCCTTCACACACCCTGCCCACTGGGATACCTCCCCCATCCTCTGTCCCTTCACACACCCTGCCCACTGGGACACCTCCCCCATCCTCTGTCCCTTCACACACCCTGCCCACTGGGACACCTCCCCCATCCTCTGTCCCTTCACACACCCTGCCCACTGGGACACCTCCCCCATCCTCTGTCCCTTCACACACCCTGCCCACTGGGATACCTCCCCCATCCTCTGTCCCTTCACACACCCTGCCCACTGGGACACCTCCCCCATCCTCTGTCCCTTCACACATCCTGCCCACTGGGACACCTCCCCCATCCTCTGCCCCTCCA
This sequence comes from Scyliorhinus canicula, assembly GCF_902713615.1. Taxonomy (NCBI): domain Eukaryota; kingdom Metazoa; phylum Chordata; class Chondrichthyes; order Carcharhiniformes; family Scyliorhinidae; genus Scyliorhinus; species Scyliorhinus canicula. The sequence goes on along the minus strand of NC_052148.1, from coordinate 6,882,849 downwards.
CACACCATGCCCACTGGGACACCTCCCCCATCCTCTGTCCCTTCACACACCCTGCCCACTGGGACACCTCCCCCATCCTCTGTCCCTTCACACATCCTGCCCACTGGGACACCTCCCCCATCCTCTGTCCCTTCACACCCTGCCCACTTGGACACCTCCCCCATCCTCTGTCCCTTCACACAGAACGACCAGGGCCGTCTGGCTCCGGACGGACACAGGCATCTGCCCCCACCTCACCCGGGGCCGCACGACAGAGGGTGCCCAATCAGCGGGGAGTCCCATCCTCCCCAACAGAATCTGTGGAGCAGGATGCCCAGAGGGCGGCGACACCCCTAGATGAAGAAACGGCCTGCGAACGCCCTGCGGCCTCTCAGCGGGCTGATGACATTGAGGAGACATCCACCCAAGAAGACCTCGAGATAGCGGCACAACTTTCTCCCGCACCATCCACCATCCCAGAGACACTCACCCCGGTTGGCCTATTTAGTGATGAGGCTCCTGGGTCACAGTCTGGGTCGCACATCACAGCTGAGCAGGTACAGCAGGTGGAGGTCGGAGCAGCCGAGGGCCCGGACTGGCGGAGGCCAGGCCAGGCCCAGCATGCAACTGGCTCCAAGACGTTTTCAGAGTTCCTGGACTTTCTCAACCCACCCGCACAGCCGATGCATCCAGAAACCCAGGGACTCAATGACGGGATGAGGGCTGTCTTCCAGACTCTGCGACGCTGTAAGAGGAGTCGAACCGCGTCCACGAGCAGGGAGTGGTGCTGCTCATGGCAGCAACCCAGGCCAACACCGCACGGGTGGCATCCGCAGTGGAGGCAATGGGTGAAACAGTTTCGTCCATGGGTCAGGTTATGCAAGACGTTGGGCTTAATGTGCACGCGTCATTCTCAGCCCTGGACAGGGTTGCCCTCTCACAGGCAGCAATGTGCCAGAGCCAAAATTACATTGCCGGCGCGCTGCGGGCCTTGGCCGAGTCTCAGCAGGTCATGGCCCAGACGCAGCAGTCAGTCACGGAGAGCATCAACCGCCTGACACACGTGCTGATGGCGCCGTGCACTCACAGGTTGAGGTCGCACAGTCCATGGCGGGAATGTCTAACTCCCTGTACTCCTTCTCTGCAAACCTTCGGATCCTGGTGGATACCGTTGTTGGCCTCCAGGACTGGCAGCGCCAGGTGTCGGTGGCGCGACGGGGCACCTCCCCGCTCGCACCTCTGTACCAAAGTGAGGCCCAGGGGCCACCGGGCTCCCCGAGGGAGGAGGAGGTTTCGGGGCCCGTCCCATTAACTCCATCACAGGACGTCCCGGAATTTTCGGCCTTCCCCCGTCCATCCCTGGTGCATCGGGTGGGCAGCAGGCAGAGCAGGGCGGCACAACGTCACCCGAGACGCCCGCAGAGCAGCCTGGCCCATCAAGGCTGGGTCGCCCCAGGAAACGCTTGCCGAAGGAGAAACGAGTCGAGGGGGGCAATTCGCAGCAATCCTCCTCCACTCCTGCTGTATCATCTGGGGAATCACTTAGACGTAGTGGTAGGGCCCGTAAGGCAACAAAGAGAGACACTGAGTAAGTTGGCATGGGTGAAGGGCACAGTTTAGTTGTAGGGGCTAAGGCACCTGTAAATGTTTGTTCACATTAAACGCACTGTTCCACCTTACTTGTAATACCGTGTGATTGTTCCACAGCCACAGGAATCGTGATGGTGACCGAGTGTCGCTGGGGTTGACGAGCGGTGAAACTTCGGTGCCGGGTGTGCAGTCCCTCCCACCCCTCCCACAGCTAGCCCACGCGGGCATGTGATAGAGTGGCCGTGACGATCTCAGCGGCCACCAAGGTGGATGGTTCAGCTATTGCCATGGGTCAGACTCTCTCTAACGATTCTGAGCTCACAGCGTCTGGACCCAGTGGTATAGGTGATGTCTAAGTGGAGCAGTGTACACTGAGAGGGGGTGGGGGGGGGGGGGCTGTGGTGGTGGCAGTTCTGTGTTGACCCTCTGCGCGACTAGCGATGCAGGTGGTGGTTTGGTGTTCAGCGGGGACGTCACATGCGACGCGTGAACCGTGCTGCCACCAAGGCGTCGCGTGCCCGCCGTCCTCGCCGGGTTTGTCGTGCCGCTTCCTGGACATAACCAGCACCTGGGTCGTGTCTGCGTGCTGCGCCCGCCACTCCGCCAGCCTCCTCCTCCTCCCCCTCCTCCTCCTCCTCCTCTGTGCTGGCACCACTGCCACTGGCTTCTCCCTCCGCCTCCTGCAGCAGGTCATCTCCCCTCTGCATCGCGATGTTGTGCAGCGCACAGCAGACCACTACAATGCGAGCGACCCTGTCGGCCTGGTACTGCAGGGCCCCTCCGGAGCGGTCCAGGCACCTGAATCTCATCTTCAGGAGGCCAAGGCAGCGCTCCACCACACCCCTGGTTGCTGCATGGGCCTCGTTGTATCGTGTTTCCGCATTGGTCTGAGGCCTCCGTATAGGCGTCATCAGCCAAGCCCTCAGCGGATAACCCCTGTCGCCTAGCAACCAGCCCCTCAGCCGGGGGGGACGTCCCTCAAACATCGCAGGTATGTACGACTGGGCCAGTATGTAGGAGTCATGCACACTCCCTGGGAACCTTGCACAGACGTTCATGATCCTCATGTGGGGGTCGCATACCACCTGGACATTAATGGAGTATGTCCCCCTCCTGTTTGTGAACACCTCCCTGTCCCCTGCAGGCAGGCGCATGGGGACGTGAACACAATCGATTGCCCCCTGCACCATCGGTATCCCGGCCACCCTGGCAAATCCACAAGCTCGTGCGTCTTGACTTGCTCGGTCCTCGGGAAAGGTGATATAGCGGTCCGCTATGGCATAGAGGGCGTCGGTCACATCCCGGATAAACCTGTGGACCGATGACTGGGAGATCCCAGAGACGTCCCCGCTCGGAGACTGGAAGGAGCCGGTCGCATAGAAGTTAAGAGCGACCGTCACCTTGATGGCAACCGGGATCACGTGTCCTCCCCCTGTTCCACGTGGGGCCAGGTGCGCCACGAGGTGACAGATATGTGTCACCGTCCCCCTACTCAGCCGGAGTCTCCTCCTGCAGGTGATGTCCGTCATTGTTAGGAAAGAGATCCGGGCACGGTACACCCTCGGCCTTGGTCGTCGCCTCTGGTGCCGTGGCTGCACCCTCACTCCTCCTCCTCCCCCTCCTCCTCTTCCTCCCCCCCCATGCTGCTCGACGACTGGCAACTCCGCGGCCCTTCCTCTGCTGCTGCAGCTGTCCCTGCATCCACTGCGGGTTGTGGCTGTGGATGCTGCTGCATCTCCAAATGCAGTGCAGCGGCCCAACCACGGCGCAGAACATAGCCGTTCTGTTCACAGACATTGTGCTAACCTACAGAAGGGTGGTGGGGGCAGAGAAACGGGACATGTTAGACGGAGGTTAGTCGACACCTCGGTAGCCGCCTGCCACGGGATACCTGTGTGTCCCGGTGGCCTGGTCGCGCTGCTGACATGCGGGCAGCCTAACCCCTGGTCACTTTCTGCATCCAACAGGCAGTTAACTACGTCATCTTCACCGGTGCGTCAGTGGCCTGTGGCCGTAAGCCACAGGGGAACCAGCGGCCGTGTACTCGTGACCGGCACGCCATGGCATGGTCGCAGACATTTTGTAACCGGGGTTGGACGGCTCACTCGCTCACTCTCTCCCTACCCCCCCAACTCCCACTCCCCCCTCCATCTCCCCCACTCCCCCCTCCATCTCCCCACTCCCCCTCCATCTCCCCCACTCCCCCCTCCGTCTCCCCCACTCCCCTCCTCCGTCTCCCCCACTCCCCCCCTCCGTCTCCCCCACTCCCCCCTCCGTCTCCCATACTCCCCCTCCGTCTCCCCCACTCCCCCCTCCGTCTCCCCCACTCCCCTCCTCCGTCTCCCCCACTCCCCCCCTCCATCTCCCCCACTCCCCCCTTCATCTCCCCCACTCCCACCCTCCATCTCCCCCACTCCCCCCTCCATCTCCCCCACTCCCCCCTCCGTCTCCCCCACTCCCCCCTCCGTCTCCCCCACTCCCCCCCCTCCATCTCCCCCACTCCCCCCTCCATCTCCCCCACTCCCCCCTCCGTCTCCACTTCCCCCCTCAGTCTCCCACACTCCCCCCCTCCGTCTCCCCCACTCCCCCCCTCCGTCTCCCCCACTCCCCCCTTCATCTCCCCCACTACCCCCCTCCGTCTCCCCCACTCCCCCCTTCATCTCCCCCACTCCCACCCTCCATCTCCCCCACTCCCCTCCTCCGTCTCCACTTCCCCCCTCAGTCTCCCACACTCCCCTCCTCCGTCTCCACTTCCCCCCTCAGTCTCCCACACTCCCCTCCTCCGTCTCCACTTCCCCCCTCAGTCTCCCACACTCCCCTCCTCCGTCTCCACTCCCCCCTCAGTCTCCCACACTCCCCTCCTCCGTCTCCACTTCCCCCCTCAGTCTCCCACACTCCCCTCCTCCGTCTCCACTTCCCCCCTCAGTCTCCCACACTCCCCTCCTCCGTCTCCACTTCCCCCCTCAGTCTCCCACACTCCCCTCCTCCGTCTCCACTCCCCCCTCAGTCTCCCACACTCCCCTCCTCCGTCTCCACTTCCCCCCTCAGTCTCCCACACTCCCCCCCTCCGTCTCCCCCACTCCCCCCCTCCGTCTCCCCCACTCCCCTCCTCCGTCTCCCCCACTCCCCCCTCTGTCTCCCTCACTCCCCCCCTCAGTCTCCCCCACTCCCCCCCCCCCGCTCTGGGCCCCCCTCCCGTTCTCAGGGATGCCTTCCCCGTTGTGGCCAGACTCCAGCAGTGCGCTGAGCTGTGCGCTGAGCTGTGCGCTGAGCGGTGCGCTCACCTCCTCGAAGCTCTCGTCAGCCGGCACGACTGGTTGACGAACTTCAAAAGCAGGTGTGTTGGCCGGCGTGAAAACAGTGCGTGAGGACGTCGGGACTTCGGCCCATCTGGGCCGGAGAATAGCGGGGGGCCAAAAAGTAGTGATTCTGGTCGTGTCGGGGGCGCGTTTGAGGCGTTTGCTGGGAATGCCGACTTGTAGTTTGTGCGGGGTTCGGAGAATAGCGAGAGGGCGTTGGACCGGCGTCGCCGTGAAAATTTGCGCCGCCCGCTATTCTCCGAACCGTCGTGAGTGCGGAGAATCGCGCCCATAATTTTTTGGATCAGCTTCCACTGTTGAGCTTAGTGATCCTTTGCAGTAACTCACTTCAATCCCTTTCCCCCACCCCCAATCCATTACCCATACATGAAATTAAATGAAAATTGCTTATTTTCATTCGTGGGCTTCAATGAAGTTATTGTGAAAAGCCCCTTGTCGCCACATTCCGGCGCCTGTTCGGGGAAGCTGGTACGGGAATTGAAACGTACTGCATGTGAAGTCGCTCTACTTTATTCCAGTATCCAACATTTCAGCTTCCCGTGACAGCCTCCCCGAACAGGCGCCGGATTGTGGCGACTAGGGGTTTTCACAATAACTTCATTTGAAGCCGACTCGTGACAATAAGCGATTTTCACTTTTCACTTTCACTTTGCATCTCCTTTATTTAGCCTTGCTGTCTTGCTGATCTCTCTGTCCTTGATCAGCAGCATTATTCCAATAGAGCTTGACGAACACCGCCTCAACTTTCGATGAGGTGCTTTATAGCATCCTGGACTCAACACCGTGTTTAACAATTTTACATCATTTTCCAGGCCCCATTTTGGTTCCTTTCCCTTTGCAAGTTTTGATTTTAACCCTTTTTTCTCTTGTTTCTGCTTTGAGACAGCAGCTGCTCATTATTCTGCGATTCACGCCTCCTCTGGCCACATCTTGTCCCATTCCCCGCATTGAGAACTCTTTTGTCATTTAATTTCTCCTGCCTTCCACCCTGTGACAGACCTTCCCACGTTTTTTAATCACCTCCCATCTGCTTAAAATATGTAGACTTTTTTTTCTCCCTCTTCAGGTGTTGCCAGACCAGCTGGGCATTTACAGCATTTTTTGTTTTTACATCACTTTTACCTTGGGCGAGATTCTCCGCAAATGCAGAGAATCGTAAAGACTGCCGTGGGACAGGCCGTGACCCACGGCAGCCTTCACGGCCACTTCCAGGGCCGATTCTCCGCCCCGGGCGGGGCTAGGAGCGCGGCCTCGATGACGGTCGTCAAGGCCGCTCGCCGAGCGTCACTCCGCCAAGCGGCTGCCTGCGCAGTTGCCGTCTTTTCCCTCAGCCGCCCCGCAAGACGTGGCGGCTTGATCTTGCGGGGCGGTGGTGGGAAAAGAGTGCGTCCGTTACGGACGCACGGCCCGCGATCGGTGGGCACCGAACACGGGCCTATGCCCCCCTTGGCACGGCAATGGTACTGCCGTGCCAATCGGTCCCCCAGATGCCGCAAACGGGCATCTGGCGCCCACTTCACGACCGCAGCAAGCAGGTGTGTTTGCTGCCGTGTTGAAACGGGCGTGAAGGCCCGGCCGCTCGGCCCATCGGCCTCGGAGAATCGCTGCTCGCCGTAAAAAACGTAGAGCGGCAATTCGTGGTGTGGGTCGCGCGTGGGTGGGGGAAGAATAGCGGGAGGGCATGAAAAATGTCGGGAGGCCCTCCCGCTATTCTCCCACCCGGCGCGTGGGGCAGAGAATCGCGCCCCTTGTCTTTTGTGGGGGATGCATTTTTTGTTGAATTTCCATGCCGTGCAACAGCAGCATTAAACCCTGTTTCTGTCAACCTTTCTCAAAGTTAACCGTTCAGTGGGACCGTCAACCTGGGATGATCGCACAGGCTGATTATGGGTGCGGATTTCAACACGGTTATTGATCAAGGCCTGGACCGGGCATGTTCGAGAATGCGCAAGGTGCCAGCAATGGGCATGGAGTTGAAAGGGTTCAGGGAGCTGATGGGGGGCGGGGAGGGGGGGATGGATCCGTGGAGATTTAGGCAGCCAAGAGCCAGGGAACTTTTTTTCTCCTCCCACGTTCACAAGGTGTATTCCCGGATAGATTTCTTTGTTTGTTGTGGGCAGGGCCCTGTTGGCGAGGCTGGTGAATATGGCCTATTCGGCAATTACGATCTTGGACCATGCTCCGCACTGGGTGGACCTGAAGGTCAGTATGAGTAAGCAGCTCTTACACTGGAGATTGGATGTGGGGCTGTTGTCGCACGAAGTGGTCTGCGAGAGGTTGAGGAATTGCATGCTGAACTACCTGCAGGTAAACGATACAGGGGAGGTCTCAGCAGCGGTGATCTGGGAAGCGCTGAAAGCGGTGGTGAGAGGGGAGCTGATCTCGATCCGGGCTCACAGGGAGAGGACGGATAGGGCAGAGACGGACCGACTGATAAAAGAGAGATCCTACGAGTGGATAGGAGGATTGCTGAGGCTCCAGATCGGGGCTATTGAGGGAATGCCGGAGGCTGCAGGCGGAATTTAGTTTTGTTAACTGCAGGTAGGCCAGTGGAGCAGCTCAGAAAGGTGAAGGGAGCGGAGTATGAGCACGGGGAAAAGGCCAGTAGGTTGCTTGCACAGCAGCTCAGAAAAAGGGAGGCAGCGAGGAAATTGGGAAAGTGGCTGATGCGGATGGGAACTTAGTTGGGGACTCGGAGGGGGTGAGCAAGACTTTCAGGACTTTTATAGTCGTCCTTGATCAATATCAAACTATTCGGAAGGACAGAGTGGATGGTAAGGGAGGTGGTGTAGCTCTGTTATTTAAGGATGACATCCGGGCAATAGTAAAGGATGACATCGGTGCCATGGAGGACAAGGTTGAATCCATTTGGGTGGAAATTAGGAATAGTAAGGCGAAAAAGTCACTGATAGGAGTAGTCTATAGGCCACCAAATAGTAACAATATGGTAGGGCAAGCAATAATCAAAGAGATAACTGATGCATGTAGAAATGGTACAGCAGTTATCATGGGGGATTTTAATCTACATGTCGATTGGTTTAACCAGGTCGGTAAAGGCAGCCTGGAGCAGGAGTTTATAGAATGTATCCGTGATAGTTTCCTAGAATAGTATGTAATAGAACCAAAAGGGAACAAGCGGTCCTAGATCTGATCCTGTGTAATGAGACAGGATTGACTAATGATCTCTCATTAAGGATCCTCTTGGAAGGAGCGATCACAATATGGTGGAATTTAAAATACAGATGGAGGGTGAGGTAAAATCAAGCACTTGTGTTTTGTGCTCAAACAAAGCAGATTACAATGGTATGAGAGAAGAACTAGCTAAGGTAGACTGGGAGCAAAGACTTTATGGTCAAACAGTTGAGGAACAGTGGAGAACCTTCCAAGCGATTTTTCACAGTTTATATCAACAAAAAGGAAGGACGGTAGAAAGAATGAAAATCGACCGTGGATATTTAATGAAATAAGGGAGAGTATCAATTTGAAGGAAAAAGCATACAAAGTGGCAAAAATTAGTGGGAGACTAGAGGACTGGAAAACTTTAGGGGGCAACGGAAAGATACTAAAAAAGCTATAAAGAAGATTAAGATAGATTATGAGAGTAAAGTTGCTCAGAATTTAAAAACTAGATAGTAAAAGTTTCTATAAATGTATCAAACAAAGTACAGTGGCTAAGGTAAATATTGGTCCTTTAGAGGATGAGAAGGGTGATTTAATAATGGGAGATGAGGAAATGGCTGAGGAACTGAACAGGTTTTTAGGGTCGGTCTTCACAGTGGAAGACACAAATAACATGAGAGTGACTGATAGAAATGAGGCTATGACAGGTGAGGACCTTGAGATGATTGTTATCACGAAGGAGATAGTGATGGGCAAGCTAATGGTGCTAAAGGTAGACAAGTCTCCTGGCCCTGATGGAATGCTAAAAGAGATGGCTAGGGAAATTGCAAATGCACTAGTGATAATTTACCAAAATTCACTTGACTCTGGGATGGTCCTGGCGGATTGGAAATTAGCAAATGTGACACCACTGTTTAAAAAAGGAGGTAGGCAGGGAGCGGGTAATTGTAGACCAGTTAACTTATCTTTGGTAGTAGGGAAGATGCTGGAATCTATCATTAAAGAAGCAATAGCGAGGCATCTGGATGGAAATTGTCCCTTTGGGCAGACGCAGCATGGGTTCATAAAGGGTAGGTCGTGTCTTACTAATTTAGTGGACTTTTTTGAGGACCTTACCAGAGTGGTAGATAATGGAGAACCAATGGATGTGGTACATCTGGATTTCCAGAAAACCTTTGGCAAGGTGCCACACAAAGGTTGCTGCATAAGATAAAGATGCATGGCATTAAGGGTAAAGTAGTAGCATGGATAGAGGATCGGTTAATTAATAGAAAGCAAAGAGTGGGGATTAATGGGTGTTTCTCTGGTTGGCAATCAGTGGTTTGTGGTGTCCCTCAGGGGTCAGTGTTGGGCCCACAATTGTTCAAAATTTACATAGATGATTTGGAGTTGGTGACCAAGTGCAATGTGTCCAGGTTTGCAGATGACACGAAGATGAGTGGTAAAGAAAAAAGTGCAGAGGATACTGGAAGTCTGCAGAGGGATTTGGGTAGGTTAAGTGAATGGGCTTGGTTCTGGCAGATGGAATACAATGTTGACAAATGTGAGGTTATCCATTTTGGTAGGAATAACAGCAAACAGGATTATTATTTAAATAATAAAATATTAAAGCATGCCGCTGTGCAGAGAGACCTGGGTTTGCTCGTGCATGAGTCGCAAAATGTTGGTTTACAGGTGCAACAGGTGATTAAGAAGGCAAATGGCATTTTGTCCTTCGTTGCTCGAGAGATGGAGGGAGGTTATGCTGCAATTGTATACGGTGTTAGTGAGGCCACACCTGGAGTATTATGTTCAGTTTTGGTCTCCTTACTTGAGAAAGGACGTACTGGTGCTGGAGGGTGTGCAGAGGAGATTCACTAGGTTAATCCCAGAACTGAAGGGGTTGGATTACGAGGAGAGGTTGAGTGGACTGGGACTGTACTCTTTGGAATTTAGAAGGATGAGGGGGGATCTTATAGAAACATTTAAAATTATGAAGGGAATAGATAGGATAGATGCGGACAGGTTGTTTCCACTGGTGGGTGAAAGCAGAACTAGGGGACATAGCCTCAAAATAAGGGGAAGTAGATTTAGGACTAAATTTAGGAGGAACTTCTTCACCCAAAGGGTTGTGAAACTATGGAATTCCTTGCCCAGTGAAGCAGTTGAGGTTCCTTCATTAAATGTTTTTGAGATAAAATTAGATCGTTTTTTGAAGAATAAAGTGATTAACGGTTATTGTGTTTGGGCCGGAAAGTGGAGCTGAGTCCACAGAAGATCAGCAATGATCTCATTGAATGGCGGAGCAGGCTTGAGGGGCCAGATGGCCTACTCCTGCTCCTCATTCTCATGTTCTTATGTGCTTATGATCAGAGGATTAGATAGGGTGGATTCTGAGAGCCTTTTTACTCGGATGGCGATGGATAGCACGAGGGGACAGCTTTAAATTGAGTGGAGATAGATATAAGACAGACGTCAGAGGTAGGTTCTTTACTCGGAGAGTAGTAAGGGCGTGGAATACCCGACCTGCAACAGTAGTCGACTCGCCAATATTCAGGGCATTTAGTGGTCATTGGATAAACATATGTATGAGAAGGGAATAGTGTGGATGGGCTTTAGAGTGGTTTCACAGGTCGGCGCAACATGGCAGACCGAAGAGCCTGTACTGCGCTGTAATGTTCTTTGAGGGCAGCACGGTAGCATTGTGGATAGCACAAATGCTTCACAGCTCCAGGGTCCCATGTTCGATTCCGGCTTGGGCCACTGTCTGTGCGGAGTCTGCACATCCTCCCCGTGTGTGCGTGGGTTTCCTCCGGGTACTCCGGTTTCCTACCACAGTCCAAAGATGTGCAGGTTCGGTGGATTGGCCATGCTAAATTTCCCTTAGCGTCTAAAATTTGCCCTTAGTGTTGGGTGGGGTTACTGGGTTATGGGGATAGGATGCATGTGTTGACCTTGGGTAGGGTGCCCTTTCCAAGAGCCTGTGCACACTCGATGGGCCAAATGGCCTCCTTCTGCACTGTAAATTCTATGATAAATCTATGTTCTATGTTCTGAAGTGCTTCGGGACATTTTGCTGCATTAAAGGCACTATTATTAATGCAAGTTGTTGGTGATCAGTGCCAGTATCTCAAATCTTTGCTCAGATGGCCTCCCTTCCCTCACCATTTCTACTCTGTCAGATTCTGTTACCTTTCTGCTGCATGTGTACATTTAAGGTCTCATTCTTCTCACACAGCGGGTGTTCCAGCACCATCAAACCTACGCTTCTCGGACATCACCGGGGACAGTATCCGGATGGACTGGGATCATGGATCGGAGGATGTGGACCACTACAGACTCAGCTGGGTTCCAACTGGGGGAGGGGACAAAAAAGAGGTGATGAAATCCGTACTTTCTGCTTCTGTGTATCTGTAGCTGATTTTTAATTTGCCTTGCGACATGCGAGTGTGAAACAAAACCGTTGTCAGACAGATCAGTATATGTATAAAAATGTTCCTCCTTTCCAGCAATGATGTTTCATTGCATCCTTGTAATCCTTTCCACATTTGCTAATGAGTTGCATTCTCTGTTGGCCGAGGCAGCATGATCACACTGAAAACAGCAGGTATTTTCCATTCCCAAAAGGGACAGGGAAAGTCACGGGCAGGTCTGGAAAATTTGGAGATCGGCCAAAACTCAATTGGGTGGGATGAGCTCTTGAAACCATAACCTGCAAAAGCATAAGCACATTCTTTCTGAATGGCATTACTGTACTAGAAGGTGATCAGAAAACTGCTTTCCGCACGGACCATATGCTCTTTAGTATTGAGATGTTGGGCTCAGTTGCCCACTCAAAGAAGAGCATTTGCGTAATTAACAAAACAGTCCAAATTAGTTTATTCCTTCAATTTAAATTTCTCCAGAAATACTCCATCTGACCACGAGGGAATGGCACTGGGAAAGGTGGCTGCAGCCAAGGGTTGGTAAAGGATTTTAAGGTCCTTGCGGCCCCCTGAGTGATATCAAATTCAAACATCCCCATTTAATTAAGGGAATCAGTTTGCAGAAAACAAATTGGTTTCATGCACTGAACGTATCTTGACATTCGCTTTATGCCTATTCTTTCAGATGATTATAAATGGCAAAGAGACAAGCCAGGTTTTAGATAACCTGGATCCTGACACCAAATATGATGTTTCCCTTACTGCCATCTACCCAGACAAGACGGAAAGTGATGACGTCTCAGCCTCCCAGCGCACATGTAAGTCTTAAGTATATAAAAATCTCCATTTGTCTTTCCTACCCCCTTAGCAATTATCTTCAAATATTGAAAAGAGGACAAACTGACATGGAAAGCACATGCTGCATATTGTGACGTGCAGCAGATCACAATGTCCTTCAGGATGGGGTGTGGGATTAGTATGTTCCCCTGGATTCTCTGCTTCTGCTGTAGCAAAGTGCATCTATTGGCTTCATTGGCTGGCCTGCTTGTGTCCAATATTCCTGGGCCATACAGCACCTTCAGCCAGATAAAACTATAAAACCACAGAATTCCGACAGTGTAGAAGGAGGCAATTTGGCCCAGCGTGTCTGCACTGACTCTGAAAGAGCAACCGAACTAGGCCCACTCCCCTGCCCACTCCCTGAAACCCCACCTAACCTGCACATCTGGGACTATTTAGCATGACCAATCCACCTAATGTGCACATCTTTGGACTGTGGGAGGAAATCAGAGGAGCCAGAGGAAACCCACAAAGACACGGACGGAATGTACAAAAGCCACACAGACAATCTATCGAGGCAGGAATTGAACTCAGTTCTCTGGCGCTGTGAGGCAGCAGTGATAACCCAAGCCCTGATTAATTTATGCCTCCCTCAAATTGCCTCTTCTTTTAATGAAGGAACCCACTTCCCCAACCCCTTATCTATTCCTTATAGAAAAATGTTTGGCCTAGCACTAGGACTGCGGCACTGAAAAGACAGAGGGTGGTGATGGATGGAAACTTTTCAGACTGGAGACCAGTTACCAGCGGTGTACCACAGGGTTCTGTGCTGGGTCCTCTACTATTTGTGATTTTTATCAATGACATTGATAGGATGCAGAGCTGTGCCGAAAAATGGCAGATGGAGTTTAACCCTGATAAGTGCGAGGTGATTCATTCTCGTCGAAAAATTTGAATGCGGATTACAGGGTCAACGGCAGGGTTCTGAGGAATGTGGAGGAACAGAGATATCTGCGGTTCACGTCTACAGATGTCTGAAGTTTGCCACTCAAGTGGATAGAGCCGTGAAGAAGGCTTATAGTGTGTTAGCAGTTATTAACAGGGGGCTTGAGTTTAAGAGCAGCGGGGTTAGGCTGCAACTACACATGACCCTGGTGAGACCACATTTGGAGTATTGTGTGCAGTTCTGGTCACCTCATTACAGGAAGGATGTGGAAGCATTGGAAAGGGTGCAAAGGAGACTTACCAGGATGCTGCCTGGTTTGCAGGATACGTCTTATGAAGAAAGGTTAAGGGAGCTGGGGCTTTTCTCTTTGGAACGGAGGAGCATGAGAGGCGACTTAATAGAGGTGTATAAGATGATGAGGTGGATATAGTGGACGTTCAGAGTATTTCCTCGGGTGGATGCAGATGTTACAAGGGGGCATAACTATAAGATTCAGGTTGGGAGATATAGGAGGGATATCCGAGGTAGGTTCTATGTTCCATGAGGAGCTGGGTTTGAATCCCGGCCCTTGGTCACTGTGCATGTGGAGTTTGCACATTCTCCCCATGTCAGCGTGGGTTTCAGCCCCACAACCCAAAGATGTGCAGGTTAAATGGATTGGCCACGCTAAATTCCCCTTTAATTGTAAAAAAGCAATAATTGGTTACTCCAAATTTTTTTTACCAAGTATGTAAGGTGACAGGGAAAAGACAATCAACCGCAGTAAACCTGCCCGTATTTTATAGAATGTTACCCTATTGGCTCGCAATATTCCTCAAACTTCATTCTCCAGTGAAACACATATTTGTTTGCATCTGCTTCCACTGTTGAGCTTAGTGATCCTTTGCAGTAACTCACTTCAATCCCTTTCCCCCACCCCCAATCCATTACCCGTACATGAAATGAAATGAAAATTGCTTATTGTCATAAGTAGGCTTCAATGAAGTTAATGTGAAAAGCTCCTAGTCGCCACATTCCGGCGTCTGTTCGGGGACGCTGGTACGGGAATTGTACCGTGCTGCATGTGAAGTCGCTCTACTTGATTCCAGTATACAACATTTCAGCTTCCCGTGACAGCCTCCCCGAACAGGCGCCGGAATGTGGCGACCAGAGGCTTTTCACAGTAACTTCATTTGAAGCCGACTCGTGACAATAAGCAATTTTCACTTTTCACTTTCACTTTGCATCTCCTTTATTTAGCCTTGCTGTCTTGCTGATCTCTCTGTCCTTGATCAGCAGCATTATTCCAATAGAGCTTGACGAACACCGCCACAACTTTCGATGAGGTGCTTTCTACCATCCTGGACTCAACACCGTGTTTAACAATTTTACATCATTATCCAGGCCCCATTTTGGTTCCTTTCCCTTTGCAAGTTTTGATTTTAACCCTTTTTTCTCTTGTTTCTGCTTTGAGACAGCAGCTGCTCATTATTCTGTGATTCACGCCTCCTCTGGCCACATCTTGTCCCATTCCCCACATTGAGAACTTTTTTGTCATTTAATTTCTCCTGCCCTCCACCCTGTGACAGACCTTCCCACTTTTTTAATCACCTCCCATCTGCTTAAAACCTGTTGACTTTTTTTTCTCCCTCTTCAGACCAGCTGAGCATTTTCAGCATTTTTTGTTTTTACATCACTTTTACCTTGTATTTTGTGGGGGATGAATTTTTTGTTGAATTTGCATACCATGCAACAGCAGCAATAAACCCTGTTTCTTTCAAACTTTCCCAAAGTTAACAGTTCAGTGCCACCCTCAAGCTGGGATGATGGCACAGGCTGATAATGGGTGGGCATTTCAACACGGTTATTGATCAAAACCTGGACCGGTCATGTTCGAGAACGCACAAGGTTGCAGCAATGGCCATGGAGCTAAAAGGATTCATGGAGCAGATGGGGGAGGGGGGGGGGGGTGGAAGCTGCATCCGTGGAGATTTAGGCAGCCGAAAGCCAGGGAATTTTCTTTCTTCTCCCATGTTCACAAGGTGTATTCCCGGATAGATTTTTCTGTCGTAGGTAGGTCCCTGTTGGCGGGGGTGGTGGATACAGGCTATTCGGCAGTTACGATCTTGGACCATGCTCCATACTGGGTGGACCTGTAGGTCAGTATGGATAGTAAGCAACGCCTACACTGGAGATTGGATGTGGGGCTGTTGGCGGATAAAGTGTTCTGCGAGAGATTGAGGAAGTGCATGCTGAACTACCTGCAGGTAAACGATACGGGGGAGGTCTCAGCAGTGGTGGTCTGGGAAGCGCTGAAGGCGGTGGTGAGAGGGGAGCTGATCTCGATCCGGGCTCACAGGGACATGATGAATATGGCAGAGACGGACCAACTGATAAGAGAGATCCTACGAGTGGATAGGAGATATGCGGAGGCTCCAGAGGCGGGGCTATTGAGGGAACGCCGGAGGCTGCAGGCGGAAATTAGTTTGTTAACTACAGGTAGGGCAGTGGAGCAGCTCAGACAGGTGAAGGGAGCGGAGTATGAGCACGGGGAAAAGGCCAGTAGGTTGCTTGCACAGCAGCTCAGAAAAAGGGAGGCAGCGAGGGAAATAGGGAAAGTGTTTGATGGGGATGGGAACTTAGTTGGGGACTCGGAGGTGGTGAGCAAGACCTTCGGGACTTTTATAGTCGTCCTTGGTAAATATCAAACTATTCGGAAGGACAGAGTGGATGGTAAGGGAGGTGGTGTAGCTCTGTTATTAAAGGATAACATCCGGGCAATAGTAAAGGATGACATCGGTGCCATGGAGGACAAGGTTGAATCCATTTGGGTGGAAATTAGGAATAGTAAGGCGAAAAAGTCACTGATAGGAGTAGTCTATAGGCCACCAAATAGTAACAATATGGTGGGGCAGGCAATAAACAAAGAAATAACTGATGAATGTAGAAATGGTACAGTAGTTATCATGGGGAACTTTAATCTACATGTCGTTTGGTTTAACCAGGTCGGTAAAGGCAGCCTGGAGCAGGAGTTTATAGAATGTATCCGTGATAGTTTCCTAGAACAGTATGTAATAGAACGTACAACGGAACAAGAAGTCCTAGTTCTGGTCCTGTGTAATAAGACAGGATTGACTAATGATCTCATAGTTAGGGATCCTCTCGGAAGGAGCGATCACAATATGGTGGAATTTAAAATACAGATGGAGGATGAGGTAAAATCAAACACTAGTGTTTTTTGCTCAAACAAATGAGATGGGAGAAGAGCTATCTAAGGTAGGCTGGGAGCAAAGACTTTATGGTCAAACAGTTGAGGAACAGTGGAGAACCTTCCAAGTGATTTTTCACAGTTTATACCAACAAAAAGGAAGGACAGTAGAAAGAGGGAAAATCGAACGTGGATATTTAAGGAAATAAGGGAGAGTATCAAATTGAAGGAAAAAGTATACAAAGTGGCAAAGATTAGTGGGAGACTAGAGGACTGGGAAATCTTTAGGGGGCAACAGAAAGCTACCAAAAGAGCTATAAAGAAGAGTGAGATAGATTATGAAAGTAAAATTTTTCAGAATATAAAAACAGATCGTAAAAGTTTCTATAAATATATAAAACAAAATAGAGTGGCTATTGGTCCTTTAGAGGATGAGATGGGTGATTTAATAATGGGAGATGAGGAAATGGCTGAGGAACTGAACAGATTTTTTGGGTCGGTCTTCACAGTGGAAGACACAAATAACATGTCAGTGACTGATAGAAATGAGGCTATGACAGGTGAGGGCCTTGAGATAATTTTTTATCACGAAGGAGATAGTGATGGGCAAGCTAATGGGGCTAAAGGTAGACAAGTCTGCTGGCCCTGATGGAATGCATCCCAGAGTGCTAAAAGAGATGGCTAAGGAAATTGCAAATGCACTAGTGATAATTTACTAAAATTCACTAGACTCTGGGATGGTCCCGGCGGATTGGAAATTAGCAAATGTGACACCACTGTTTAAAAAAGGAGGTAGGCAGGGAGTGGATAATTATAGGCCAGTTAGCTTATCTTCGGTAATAGGGAAGATGCTGGAATCTATCATCAAAGAAGCAATAGCGAGGCATCTGGATGGAAATTGTCCCATTGGGCAGACGCAGCATGGGTTCATAAAGGGCAGGTCGTGCCTTACTAATTTAGTGAAATTTTTTGAGAACCTTACCAGAGCGGTAGATAATGGGGAGCCAATGGATGTGGTATATCTGGATTTCCAGAAAACCTTTGGCAAGGTGCCACACAAAAGGTTGCTGCATCAGATAAAGATGCATGGCATTAAGGGTAAAGTAGTCCATGGATAGAGGATTGGTTAATTAATAGTAAGCAAAGAGTGGGAATTAATGGGTGTTTCTCTGGTTGGCAATCAGTCGCTCGTGGTATCCCTCAGGGATCAGTCTTGGGCCCACAATTGTTCAGAATTTACATAGATGATTTGGAGTTGGGGACCAAGTGCAATGTGTCCAAGTTTGCAGACGACACTAAGGTGAGTGGTAAAGCAAAAAGTGAAGAGGATACCGGAAGTCTGCAGCGGGATTTGGATACGTTAAGTGAATGGGCTAGGTTCTGGCAGATGGAATACAATGTTGACAAATGTGAGGTTATCCATTTTGGTAGGAATAACAGCAAACAGGATTATTATTTAAATGATAAAATATTAAAACATGCTGCTGTGCAGAGAGACCTGGATGTGCTCGTGCACGAGTGCAAAATGTTGGTTTACAGGTGCAACAGGTAATTAAGAAAGCAAATGGCATTTTGTCCTTCATTGCTCGAGTGATGGAGTTTAAGACGAGGGAGGTTATGCTGCAATTGCATAAGGTGTTAGTGAGGCCACAGCTGATGTATTATGATCCATATTGGCTACTCCTGCTTCTAGTTTTTACGTTGTGATGTACCTGTCAGGCAGGGAGGAAGTGGTCGAGCGAGGGAACAGTGGTTTACTAAAGTAGCTGAATCATTTGTCCAGAGGAAGAAGGAGGCTTATGTAAAGATGAGACATGAAGGTTCAATTAGGGCGCTCGAGAGTTACAAGATAGCTAGGAAGGACCTAAAGAGAGAGCTGAGAAGAGCCAGGAGGGGACATGAGAAGTCTTTGGCAGGTAGGATCAAGGATAACCTTAAAGCTTTTTATAGGTATGTCAGGATAAAAAGAGTGACTCGGGTAAGAGTAGGGCCAGCCAAGGACAGTAGTGGGAAGTTGTGCGTGGAGTCCGAGGAGATAGGAGAGGTGATAAATCAATATTTTTTGTCAGTATTCACACAGGAAAAAGACAATGTTGTTGAGGAGAATACTGAGATACAGGCTACTAGACTAGAAGGGCTTGATTGGATTTGTTTATTGTCACGTGTTCCGAGGTACAGTGAAAAGTATTTTTCTGCAAGCAGCTCAACAGATCATTCAGTACATGGAAGAAAAGGGAATTAAACAAAATTCAAGAAAATACATGAGAATACATAATAGGGAAACACAAGATATACAATGTAACTACATAAGCATTGGCATTGGTTGAAGCATACAGGGTGTAGTGTTAATGAGGTCAGTCAATAAGAGGGTAATTTAGGAGTCTGGTGACAGTGGGGAAGAAGCTGTTTTTGAGTCTGTTCGTGCGTGTTCTCAGACTTCTGAATCTCCTGCCTGATGGAAGAAGTTGGAAAAGTGAGTAAGCCGGGTGGGAGGGATCCTTGATTATGCTGCTCGCTTTCCCCCAGCAGTGGGAGGTGTAGATGGAATCAATGGATGGGAGGCAGGATCGTGTGATGGACTGGGCGGTATTCACGACTCTCTGAAGTTCCTTGCAGTCCTGGGCCGAGCAGCTGCCATACCAGGCTGTGATGCAGCCCGATAGGATGCTTTCTATAGTGCATCTGTAAATGTTGGTAAGGATAATGTGGACATGCCGAATTTCCTTAGTTTCCTGAGGAAGTATAGGCACTGTTGTGCTTTCTTGGTGATAGCGTCGATGTGAGTGGACCGGGATAGATTTTTGGTGATGTGCACCCCTAGGAATTTGAAACTGCTAACCATCTCCACCTCGGCTCCGTTGATGCTGACAGGGGTGTGTACAGTACTTTGCGTCCTGAAGTCGATGACCAGCTCTTTAGTTTTGCTGGCATTGAGGGAGAGATTGTTGTCGTTACACCACTCCACTGGGTTCTCTATCTCCCTCCTATATTCGGACTCGTCGTTATTCAAAATCCGGCCCACTATGGTCGTATCGTCAGCAAACTTGTAGATGGAGTTGGAACCAAGTTTTGCCACGCAGTCGTGTGTGTACAGGGAGTAGAGTAGGGGGCTAAGTACGCAGCCTGGCGGGGCCCCGGTATTGAGGACTATTGTGGAGGAGGTGTTGGTGTTCATTCTTACTGACTGTGGTCTGTTGGTCAGAAAGTCAAGGATCCGGTTGCAGAGTGGAGAGCCAAGTCCTAGGTTTTGGAGCTTTGATATGAGATTGGCTGGGATTATGGTGTTGAAGGCGAAGCTGTAGTCAATAAATAGGAATCTGATGTCGGAGTCCTTGTTTTCGAGATGCTCTAGGGATGAGTGTAGGGCCAGGGAAATGGCCTCTGATGTGGACCGGTTGCGACGGTATGCGAATTGAAGTGGGTCAAGGCGTTCCGGGAGTATGGAGGTGTTGCGCTTCATGATCAGCCTCTCGAAGCACTTCATTACAACTGACGTCAGGGCCACCGGGCGGTAGTCATTGAGGCATGTTGCCTGGTTCTTCTTTGGTACCGGTATGATGGTGGTCTTCTTGAAGCAGGTGGCGACCTTGGAGTGGAGTAGGGATAGGTTAAAGATGTCTGTGAATACCTCTGCCAGCTGGTCCACGCAGGCTCTGAGTGCACAACCAGGGATCCCGTTCGGGCCCATCGCCTTCCGTGGGTTCACTTTCAGGAAGGCCGATCTGACTTCGGAAACTGTGATGGTGGGTATGGGTGAATTATGGGCTGCTGGGGCACTCGACAGCGGATTGTTGGTTACCTGCTCAAACCGAGCATAGAATGCATTAAGTTCATCAGGGAGGAGTGCGCTGCTGCCAGAGATACTGCTCGGCTTCGCTTTGTAGCCCGTTATGTTGTTTAGTCCTTGCCACAACCGCCGAGAGTCTGTCTGTGACTCTATCTTAGTTTGATATTGTCTCTTGGCATCTCGGATGGCTTTGCGGAGGTCATACCTGGATTTCTTGTATAGGACAGGGTCGTCTCCCTTGAACGCCTCAGATCTGTCCTTCAGTAGGGAGTCAATCTCGCGGTTGAGCTATGGTTTCCGGTTGGGGAACGTACGTACTGCTTTCTTTGGCATGCAGTCATCCACACATTTGCTGATGAAGTCTGTGACGGTGGTGGCATACTCATTTAAGTTAGTCGCTGAGTTCTTAAATATGGACCAATCCAGGGTCTCTAAGCAGTCACATAAGAGCTCTTCTGTCTCCTCTGACCAGCACTGCACAACCTTCTTAGCTGGATTCTCCCGCTTGAGTTTCTGCTTGTAAGCCGGGAGAAGGAGCACAGTCTTATGGTCTGATTTCCCCAAGTGCGGTCGGGGGATGGAACGGTAGGCGCCCTTGATTTTTGAATAGCAGTGGTCAAGAGTGTTGTCGCCCCTGGTGGGACAGGAGATGTGCTGGTGGAATTTTGGCAGTACACTCTTGAGGTTGGCTTTGTTGAAGTCTCAGGCCACAATAAACAAGGCCTCCGGGTGTTCTGTTTCATAGTTGTTTATGACTGTGTACAGTTCATCCAGCGCCTTCCTCACTTCTGCCTGGGCTGGGATGTAGACCACTGTGATAGATGTGATAGACCGTGGAAGATAGTATGGGCGGCACTTTACGGTCAAGTATTCCAGGTCTGGGGAGCAGTAGGTCGCCAGGGCCACCACATCAAAGCACCAGGAGGAGTTGATGAGGAGGCAAACCCCTCCACCCTTCGCTTTGCCCGAAGATGCCGTGCGGTCCGCCCGGTGAATAGAGAAGCCTTCAGGTTGTATGGCACAGTCTGGTGAGGCGGGGGTGAGCCATGTCTCTGTGAAACAGAGCACACAGCAGTCTCTTACTTCCCTTTGAGAGGTAAGTCTGGCGTTAAGTTCATCCAGCTTGTTTTCAATCGCTTGGACGTTTGCCAGGAGTATGCAGGGGAGAGGGGTCTTGAAACCACATTGCTTCAGTCTAACCTGCAGACCGCTGCGTTTCCCTCGCTTTCTCGGTCGGCGGCTGCGGCGGCGGCGGATGATCCTGGGATCCGATGGGAGACGTCAGCCCAAGTGGAAAGTAGGTGGTTGCGTCTGGTGGTGTCCAGAGCGCTAGCGAGGTCCAGGGCGCTGTTTACGTTTCCGGGGTCACATCTGGCAGGGTCCCGGGCACTGGTTGAGGTAGTGGGGTTGCTGGGGGGGTGAGTTTGCGATCCGGATGGGTCCCGGCGTTCTGCGGGCGCGGGAATACCTTGCAGCGTGTTCGGGT
The DNA here is from genome assembly GCF_902713615.1 of Scyliorhinus canicula. Classification (NCBI taxonomy): domain Eukaryota; kingdom Metazoa; phylum Chordata; class Chondrichthyes; order Carcharhiniformes; family Scyliorhinidae; genus Scyliorhinus; species Scyliorhinus canicula. The sequence continues at coordinate 6,861,250 of NC_052148.1, read as the reverse complement.
CCTCGCGCGCAGTCTCTGTTGTTTCTAGGGTCCTGGGTCGTGGGCAGGGGTTTCCTGAGGCAGATTGGGCTAGATCCTATGGTCTGTTCCCTCCCTGGGCGCTCCTGGGGTTGGATCTTCAAGTCGGCACGGTGGGGCCTCCATGTGGATTTTTCTTTCTTCCTTCAACAGGTAGGTCGGGTTGCTGGGCAGGACTCTCGGGGTCGCGTTAGGCCAGGTCTTGCCGTCGGGGGTCGGGTCGGGAGCTCCGGGGAATAGGCCAGGCGATCCGGGTACATAAGGAGGAGGTGTCAGCAATTCTGGAAAGTGTGAAAATAGATAAGTCCCCTGGGTCGGATGCGATTTATCCTAGGATTCTCTGGGAAGTGAGGGAAGAGATTGCTGAGCCTTTGACTGGAGGATAGCAAATGTTGTCCCCTTGTTCAAGAAGGGGAGAATAGACAACCCTGGTAACTATAGACCAGTGAGCCTTACTTCTGTTGTGGGCAAAGTCTTGGAAAGGTTCATAAGAGATATGATTTATCATCATCTGGAAAGGAATAATTTAATTAGCGATAGTCAACACGGTTTTGTGAAGGGTAGGTCGTGCCGAAAAAATCTTATTGACTTCTTTGAGAAGGTGACCAAACAGGTGGACCAGGGTAAAGCAGTTGATGTGGTCTATGGTTTAGCTCACTGGGCTAAATCGCTGGCTTTTAAAGAAGACCAAGCAAGCCAGCAGCACGGTTCGATTCCCGTACCAGCCTCCCTGGACACGCGCCGGAATGTGGCGACTAGGGGCTTTTCACAGTAACTTCATTGAAGCCTACTCGTGATAATAAGCGATTTTCATTTCTTTTTTTTCTTTTCAGTAAAGCGTTTGATAAGGGTCCCCATGGTAGGCTATTGCAGAAAATACGGAGGCATGGGATTCAGGGTGATTTAGCAGTTTGGATCAGAAATTGGCGAGATGGAAGAAGACAAAGGGTGGTGTTTGATGGGAAATGTTCAGCCTGGAGTTCAGTTTCTAGTGTGGTACCACAAAGATCTGTTTTGGGGCCACTGCTGTTTGTCATTTTTATAAATGACCTAAAGGAGCGCGTAGAAGGATGTGTGAGTAAATTTTCAGATGACACTAAAGTCAGTGGAGTAGTGGACAGTGCAGAAGGATGTTGCAAGTTACAGAGGAACATAGATAAGCTGCAGAGCTGGGCTGAGAGGTGGCAAATGGAGTTAAATGTAGAAAAGTGTGAGGTGATTTGTTTTGGAAGGATTAACAAGAAGACTGAGTACTGGGCTAATGGTAAGATTCTTGGTAGTGTGGATGAGCAGAGAGATCTCGGTGTCCAAGAAATAGTCCCCTGAAAGTTGCCACCCAGGTTGATAGGGTTATTAAGAAGGCATACAGTGTGTTAGCTTTTGTTGCTGGAGGGATTAAGTTTGGGAGCCATGAGGTCATGTTGCAGCTGTACAAATCTCTGGTGTGGCCGCATTTGGAGTATTGCGTGCAGTTCTGGTCGCCGCATTATAGGAAGGATGTGGAAGCATTGGAAAGGGTGCAGAGGAGATTTACCAGGATGTTGCCTGGTATGGAGGGAAGATCTTATGAGGGCAGTCTGAAGGACTTGAGGCTGTTTTCGTTAGAGAGAAGAAGGTTAAGAGGTGACTTAATTGAGTCATACAAGATGATAGGGTGGAGAGTGAGAGCCTTTTTGCTCGGATTGCGATGGCTAGCACGAGGGGACATAGCTTTAAATTGAGGGGAGATAGATATAAGACAGATGTCAGAGGTAGGTTCTTTACTCGGAGAAGTAAGGGCGTGGAATACACGACCTGCAACAGTAGTCGACTCGCCAATATTCAGGGCATTTAAATGGTCATTGGATAAACATATGTATGATAAGGGAATAGTGTAGATGGGCCTTAGAGTGGTTTCACAGTTCGGTGCAACATGGAGGGCCGAAGGGCCTGTACTGCACTGTAATGTTCTGAAGTGCTTCGGGACATTTTACTGCATTAAAGGCACTATTATAAATGCAAGTTGTTGGCGATCAGTGCCAGTATCTCAAATCTTTGCTCAGATGGCCTCCCTTCCCTCACCATTTCTACTCTGTCAGATTCTGTTACCTCTCTGCTGCATGTGTACATTTAAGGTCTCATTCTTCTCACACAGCGGGTGTTCCAGCACCATCAAACCTACGCTTCTGGGACATCACGGGGGACAGTATCCGGATAGACTGGGATCATGGATCGGAGGATGTGGACCACTACAGACTCAGCTGGGTTCCATCTGGGGGAGGGGAGAAAAAAGAGGTGATGAAATCCATACTTTCTGCTTCTGTGTAGCTCCAGCTGATTTTTAAATTTGCCTTGCAACATGCGAGTGTGAAGCAAAACCGCTGTCAGACAGATCTGTATATGTATGAAAATGTTCCTCCTTTCCAGCACCGATGTTTCATTGCATCCATGTAATCCTTTCCACATTTGCTAATGAGTTGCATTTTCTGTTGGTCGTGGGGGCATGATCACACTGAAACCAGCAGGTATTTTCCTTTCCCAACAGGGACAGGGACAGTCACGGGCAGGTCTGGAAAATTTGGAGATCGGCCAAAACTCAATTGGGTGGGATGAGCTCTTGAAACAATAACCTGCAAAAGCATAAGCACATTGTTTCTGAATGGCATTACTGTGCTAGAAGGTGATCAGAAAACTGCTTTCCGCACGGACCATATGCTCTTTAGTATTGAGATGTTGGGCTCAGTTCCCACTCCAAGAACAGCATTTGCGTAATTAACAAAACAGTCCAAATTAGTTTATTCCTTCAATTTAAATTTCTCCAGAAATACTCCATCTGACCACGAGGGAATGCCATTGGGAAAGGTGGCTGCAGCCAAGGGTTGGAAAAGGTTTTTAAGGTCCTTGCGGCCCCCTGAGTGATATCAAATTCAAACATCTGCATTTAATTAAGGGAATCAGTTTGTAGAAAACAAATTGGTTTCATGCACTGAACGTATCTTGACATTCGCTTTCTGCCTATTCTTCCAGATGATTATAAATGGCAATGCGACAAGCCAGGTTTTAGATAACCTGGGTCCTGACACCTTATATGATGTTTCCATTACTGCCATCTACCCAGACAAGACGGAAAGTGATGACGTCTCAGCCTCCCAGAGTACATGTAAGTCTTTAGTATATAAAAATCTCCATTTGTCTTTCCTACCCCCTTAGCAATTATCTTCAAATATTGAAAAGAGGACAAAGTGACATGGGAAGCACATGCTGCATATTGTGATGTGCACCAGATCACAATGTCCTTCAGGATGGGGTGTGGGACTATTATGTTCCCCTGGATTCACTGCTTCTGCTGTAGCAAAGTGTATCTATTGGCTTCATTGGCTAGCCTGCTTGTGTCCAATATTCCTGGGCCATACTGCACCTTCAGCCAGATAAATCTATAGAACCATAGAATTCCGACAGTGTAGAAGGAGACCATTTGGCCCAGCGTGTCTGCACCGACCCTCTGAAAGAGCAACCAAACTAGGCCCACTCCCCTGCCCAATCCCTGAAACCCCACCTAACCGGCACATCTGGGACTATTTAGCATGACCAATCCACCTAATGTGCACATCTTTGGACTGTGGGAGGAAATCGGAGGACCCAGATAAAACCCACAAAAACACGGAGAAAACGTACAAGCGCCACACAGACAATCTACGGAGGCAGGAATTGAACCCAGTTCTCTGGCGCTGTGAGGCAGCAGTGATAACCCAACCCCTGATTAATCTATGCCTCCCTCAAATTGCCTCTTGTTTTATTGATGGACCCGCTTCCCGAACCCCTTATCTATTCCTCATAGAAAAATGATTGGCCTCACCCCATTTCCCCACTACCTGGGCGTAACTTGTCTATACAAAGGGAAATAACAATCATATTTGTATTTATCTAACATAGTTTAACAGTCTCAAGTAACTTTACTGGATGATATCAGCAGATTGATAATCATTTAAGTTAAACTAGTGATGTTTGTTTTTAGAGAATTTGAAACAATATTGCCCCATACCGTTTTGCTGAAGGTGAAAGGGGCGGCATGTGGCACAGTGGCTAGCACTGGGACTGCGGCACTGAGAAGACAGAGGGTGGTGATGGATGGAAAATTTTCAGACTGGAGACCAGTTACCAGCGGTGTAACACAGGGTTCTGTGCTGGGTCCTCTGCTATTTGTGATTTTTATCAATGACATTGATAGGATGCAGAGCTGGGCCGAAAAATGGCAGATGGAGTTTAACCCTGAAAAGTGCGACGTCATTCATTTTGGTCAAAAAAATTTGAATGCGCATTACAGGGTCAATGGCAGGGTTCTGAGGAATGCGGAGGAACAGAGAGAACTTGGGGTTCATGTCCACAGATCTCTGAAGTTTGCCACTCAAGTGGATAGTGCCTTGTTGGACAGGCTCTGATTTCCAAGGGTGCAGGAGGAGCAGGTGGAGGGACTGGGGGCGCCGATTGAACTGGAGTAGCTGGTCAGTGGGATTGGCCACATGCAGTCGGGGAAGGTGCCGGGACCGGATGGGTTCCCGGTGAATTTTATAAGAATTAAGCGGACCTGCTGGGCCCCCTGTTGGTCAGGACCTTTAACGAGTCATGGGAGGGGGGTGTTCTGCCCACAACGATGTCTCGGGCACTAATCTCCCTGATCCTCTAGCGTGATAAGGACCCCTTGCAGTGCGGTTCATACAGGCCGATTTTACTGCTGAATGTAGACACCAAGTTGCTGGCGAAGATCTTGGCCACTAGAATAGAGGACTGTGTGCCGGGGGTGATACATGAAGATCAGACGGGTTTTGTGAAGGGGAGGCAGCTGAACACTAGCGTGCGAACGCTGCTAAATGTGATAATGATGCCGGCAGCAGAAAGAGAGGCGGAGATTGTGGTGGCACTGGATGCGGAGAAGGCCTTTGACAGGGTTTAGTGGGGGTACTTGTGGGAGGTGTTGGAGAGGTTCGGGTTTGGGGTGGGGTTTATTAAATGGGTGAGGTTGCTGTACGAGGCCCCGATGGCGAGTGTAGCAACAAATGGGAGGAGGTCCGAGTACTTCAGGCTCCACCGTGGGACAAGGCAGGGGTGCCCCCTATCCTGTTTGCTTTTTGCGTTGGCAAGTGAGCCTCTTCCATGGCGCTAAGGGAGTCGGGGAGGTGGAGGGGTCTGGTGCGGGGTGGGGAGGAGCATCGAGTGTCACTTTATGCAGATGTCTTGTTGCTGTATGTAGCAGACCCGGTGGGGGGAATGCCGGAGGTGATGGAGATTCTTGCTGAGTTTGGGAGTTTCTCGGGCTACAAGTTGAACCTGGGCAAGAGCGAGCTGTTTGTTGTACACCCGGGTGATCAGGAGGAGGGGATTGATAGGCTCCCGCTAAAAAGGGCAGTGAGGAGTTTTAGGTACCTGGGGGTTCAGGTGGCTAGGAGCTGGGGGACTCTGCACAAGCTCAATTTTACTAGGCTGGTGGAGCAGATGGAGGAGGAATTTAAAAGGTGGGGCATGCTGCCGTTGTCGTTGGCGGGTAGAGTACAGTCCGTTAAAATGACGGTGCTCCCGAGGTTTTTGTTTTTGTTTCAGTGCCTCCCCATTTTCGTTCCAAGGGCCTTTTTTAGGAGGGTGAACAGCAGCATTCTGGGATTTGTTTGGGCGCATGGGACTCCGAGGGTAAGGAGGGTCTTTCTAGAGCGGGGCAGGGATAGAGGGGGGCTGGCGCTGCCCAACCTCTCTGGGTACTATTGGGTGGCTAATGTCTCGATGGTACGCAAGTGGGTAATGGAGGGGGAGGGGGCAGCATGGAAAAGGATGGAGATGGCGTCCTGTGGAGGCACGAGCCTGAAGGCACTGGTAACGGCTCCGTTGCCGCTCCCTCCAACGAGGTACACGACGAGCCCGGTGGTGGCGGCCACCCTCAAAATTTGGGGGCAGTGGAGGCGGCACAGGGGGGAAGTGGGGGGCTCGGTGGAGGCCCCGCTGCGGGGGAACCACTGGTGTGTCCCAGGGAACATGGATGGCGGGTTCCTGGGGTGGCACAGGGCGGGAATCATGAAGTTGGGAGACCTGTTTATTGACGGGAGGTTCGCGAGCGTTGGTGAACTGGAGGAGAAGTTTGAGCTCCCCCCGGGGAATATGTTCAGGTACCTTCAGGTCAAGGCGTTTTCTAGGCGACAGGTGGAGGGGTTCCCTTTGCTGCCCACGCGGGGGGTAAGGGATAGGGTGCTTTCGGGGGTGTGGGTCGGGGATGGGAAGGTGTCTGACATCTACCAGGTAATGCAGGAGGTGGGGGAGGCGTCGGTAGAGGGGCTGAAGGCTAAGTGGGAGGTGGAGCTGGGGGAGCAAATTAAGGAGGGGACATGGGCGGACGCCCTGGAGAGGGTGAACTCCTCCTCTTCATGTGCGAGGCTTAGTCTCATCCAGTTCAAGGTGCTGCACCGGGCCCACATGTCCGGATCTAGGATGAGTACGTTCTTGGGGGTGAAGACAGGTGTGTCAGATGTTCGGGGAGTCCAGCGAACCATGCCCATATGTTCTGGGCATGCCTGGCACTGGAGGAGTTCTGGAAGGGGGTGGCGGGGACGGTGTCGAGGTTGGTGGGATCCAGGGTCAAGCCAGGCTGGGGACTCGCGATATTTGGGGTTGGGGTGGAGCCGGGACTGCAGGAGGCGAAAGAGTCCGATGTCTTGGCCTTTGCGTCCCTAGTAGCCCGGCGGAGGATCTTGCTGCAGTAGAAAGATGCGAGACCTCCGAGTGTGGAGACCTGGATTAATGACATGGCGGGATTCATTAAGTTGGAGAGGGTTAGGTTTGCCCGGAGGGGGTCGGTAAAAGGGTTCTTTAGGAGGTGGCAGCCTTTCCTCGACTTTCTGGCTCAACGATAAGGTACTCGGTCAGCGGCAGCAGCAACCCGGGGGGAGGGGGGAAGGGGGTGGGGGGGTTTAGGGGAATAGTGTATCAGTTAATTTGCTTATTGTTAATTTATTCTGCTGTGTATTGGGGTTGGGGGGGGGGGGGGGTTGGGGGGGTTTGTTATATGCGTTGTTACGGGTGCCGGGGGGTGTTTATTATTATTATTGTTATTGTTATTATTGTTTTGTTGATATATGTTTTTCAAAAAATTCCAATAAAATTTATTTTAAAAAAAAGTGGATAGAGCCGTGAAGAAGGCTTATCGTGTGTTAGCGTTTATTAACAGGGGGCTTGAGTTTAAGAGCAGCGGGGTTAGGCTGTAACTATACATGACCCTGGTGAGACCACATTTGGAGCATTGTGTGCAGTTCTGGTCACCTCATTACAGGAAGGATGTGGAAGCATTTGAAAGGGTGCAAAGGAGATTTACCAGGATGCTGCCTGGTTTGCAGGATAGGTCTTATGAAGAAAAGTTAAGGGAGCTAGGGCTTTTCTCTTTGGCGCCGAGGAGGATGAGAGGCGACGTAATAGAGGTTTATAAGATGATGAAGCGGATAGAGTGGACGTTAAGAGACTATTTCCTCGGGTGGATGCAGTTGTTACAAGGGGGCATAACTATAAGATTCAGGCTGCGATATATCGGAGGGATATCCGAGGTAGGTTCTTTGTTCCATGAGGAGCTGGGTTCGAATCCCGGCCCTGGGTCGCTGTGCGTGTGGAGTTTGCACATTCTCCCCATGTCAGCGTGGGTTTCACCCCCACAACCCAAAGATGTGCAGGTTAAATGGATTGGCCACGCTAAATTCCCCTTTAATTGGAAAAAAGCAATAATTGTGTACTCTACAATTTTTTTTACAAAGTATGTAAGGTGACAGGGAAAAGACAATCAACCGCAGTAAACCTGCCCGTATTTTATGGAATGTTACCCTATTGACTCGCAATATTCCTCAACCTTCACTCTCCAGTGAAACATATTTTTTTGGATCTGCTTCCACTGTTGAGCTTAGTGATCCTTTGCAGTAACTCACTTCAATCCCTTGCCCCCACCCCCAATCCATTACCTATACATGAAATGAAATGAAATGAAAATTGCTTATTGTCATAAGTCGCCTTCAATGAAGTTACTGTAAAAAGCCCCAAGTTGCCACATTCCGGCGCCTGTTCGGGGAGGCTGGTGCGGGAATTGAACCGTGCTGCATGTGAAGTTGCTCTACTTTATTCCAGTATCCAACATTTCAGCTTCCCGTAACAGCCTCCCCGAACAGGCGCCGGAATGTGGCGACTAGGGGTTTTCACAGTAACTTCATTTGAAGCCGACTTGTGACAATAAACGATTTTCACTTTTCACTTTCACTTTGCATATCCTTTATTTAGCCTTGCTGTCTTGCTGATCTCTCTGTCCTTGATCAGCAGCATTATTCCAATTGAGCTTGACGAACACCGCCTCAACTTTCGATCCTGGACTCAACACCGTGTTCAACAATTTTACATCATTATCCAGGCCCCATTTTGGTTCCTTTCCCTTTGCAAGTTTTGATTTTAACCCTTTTTTCTCTTGTTTCTGCTTTGAGACAGCAGCTGCTCATTATTCTGCGATTCACGCCTCCTCTGGCCACATCTTGGGCGAAATTCACCGAAGACCTTCGTGACGCCCTTGACCGGCGGGCAAAAACGGCGCTGGTGGCTCAGGCGTTGGGGCCCGCTTATAAGCCCTAAATCTCCCGTCCCGAAAGGGCCAGCAGCGGAGTGACGCCGTACGAGTCAGTTTCACCCGCTGCGGAAGTGGCGCGTCGGTTGACGTCGGGCGACATCATCAACGCCGCCCGGCGTTGGAGGGGGGAAGGGGTGGGAGGTGGAGGGGGGTAGGGGTGGGGGGGGGGAGGGGTAGGGGTGGGGGGGAGGGGGTGGGGAGGGGGTAGGGGTGGGTGGGGAGGGGGGTAAGGGTGGGGGGGAGGGGGTAGGGGGGTGGGGGGGAGGGGGGTAGGGGTGGGGGGGAGGGGGGGAGGGGTGGGGGTGGTGGGGGTGTAAGGGGTGGGGGCGTAGGGGTGGGCGGTGGGGGGGTAGGGGTGGGGGGGTAGGGGTGGGGGGGTAGGGGTAGGGGGTGGGGGTGGTGGGGGGTAGGGGTGGGGGTAGAGGTAGGGGGGTAGGGGGGTCGGGGTAGGGGTAGGGGTAGAGGTAGGGGGTAGGGGTAGGGGGGTAGGGGTAGGGGGCAGCGGCGTGCAGAGGGGGGGGCGACGGTGCATTGGCCCAGGGCATCCATTGGATGGGGGCACCAGCAGATCTTCCTCAAGGCTCCCCTTGAGGGAGGGGGGGGGGGGGGGGGGGGGGTGGATCCGTGGAGATTTAGGCAGCCGAGAGCCAGGGAATGTTCTTTTTTCTCCCATGTTCACAAGGTGTATTCCCGGATAGATTTCTTTGTTGTGGGCAGGGCCCTGTTGGCGAGGGTGGTGGATACGGGCTATTCGGCAGTTACAATCTTGGACCACGCTCTACATGGTAACTACAGGTAGGGCAGTGGAGCAGCTCAGAAAGGTGAAGGGAGCGGAGTATGAGCACAGGGGAAAGGCCAGTGGGTTGCTTGCACAGCAGCTCAGAAAAAGGGAGGCAGCGAGGGAAATAGGGAAATAGGTTGATGGGGATGGGAACTTAGTTGGGGACTCGGAGGGGGTGAGCAAGACCTTCGGGACTTTTATAGTAGTCCTTGATAAATATCAAACTATTCGGAAGGACAGAGTGGATGGTAAGGGAGGTGGTGTAGCTCTGTTATTAAAGGATGACATCCGGGCAATAGTAAAGGATGACATCGGCGCCATGGAGGACAAGGTTGAATCCATTTGGGTGGAAATTAGGAATAGTAAGGCGAAAAAGTCACTGATAGGTGTAGTCTATAGGCCACCAAATAGTAACAATATGGTGGGGCAGGCAATAAACAAAGAAATAACTGATGCATGTAGAAATGGTACAGTAGTTATCATGGGGGATTTTAATCTATATGTCGATTGGTTTAACCAGGTCGGTAAAGGCAGCCTGGAGCAGGAGTTTATCGAATGTATCCATGATAGTTTCCGAGAACAGTATGTAATAGAACCTACAACGGAACAAGCGGTCCTAGATCTGATCCTGTGTAATGATCTCATAGTTAGGGATCCTCTCGGAAGGAGCGATCGCAATATGGTGGAATTTAAAATACAGATGGAGGATGAGGTAAAATCAAACACTAGTGTTTTGTGCTCAAACAAAGCAGATTACGATGGGATGAGAGAAGAGCTAGTTAAGGTAGACTAGTAGCAAAGACTTTCTGGTCAAATAGTTGAGGAACAGTGGAGAATCTTCCAAGCGATTTTTCACAGTTTATACCAACAAAAAGGAAGGACGGTAGAAAGAGGGATAATCGACCGTGGATATTTAAGGAAATAAGGGAGAGTATCAAATTGAAGGAAAAAGCATACAAAGTGGCAAAGTTTAGTGGGAGACTAGAGGACTGGGAAATCGTTAGGGAGCAACAGAAAGCTATTAAAAAAGCTATTAAGAAGAGTCAGATAGATTATGAGAGTAAAGTTGCTCAGAATATAAAAACAGATAGTAAAATTTTCTATGAATATACCAAAAAAAAAAGAGTGGCTAAGGTAAAAATTGGTCCTTTAGAGGATGAGAAGGGTGATTTAATAATGGGAGATGAGGAAATGGCTGAGGAACTGAACAGGTTTTTTGGGTCGGTCTTCACAGTGGAAGACACAAATAACATGCCAGTGACTGATAGAAATGAGGCTATGACAGGTGAGGATGTTGAGATGGTTGCTATCATGAAGGAGATATTGATGGGCAAGCTAATGGATCTAAAGGTAGACAAGTCTCCTGGCCATGATGGAATGCATCCCAGAGTGCTAAAAGAGATGGCTAGGGAAATTGCAAATGCACTAGTGATAATTTAGTAGACTCTGGGATGGTTCCGGCGGATTGGAAATTAGCAAACGTGACACCACTATTTAAAAAAGGAGGTAGGCAGGGAGCGGGTAATTATAGGCCAGTTAGCTTATCTTCGGTAGTAGGGAAGATGCTGGAATCTATCACCAAAGAAGCAATAGCTTCTTGTGGATTTTTTTGACGACCTTACCAGAGTGGTAGATAATGGGGAGCTAGATGTGGTATATCTGGATTTCCAGAAACCTTTGGCAAGGTGCCACACAAAAGGTTGATGCATAAGGTAAAGATGCATGGCATTAAGGGCAAAGTAGGAGCATGGATAGAAAATGAAAATCGCTTATTGTCACGAGTAGGCTTCAATGAAGTTACTGTGAAAAGCCCCTAGTCGCCACATTCCGGCGCCTGTCTGGGGAGGCTGGTACGGGAATCGAACCGTGCTGCTGGCCTGCTTGGTCTGTTTTAAAAGCCAGCGATTTAGCCCAGTGAGCTAAACCAACCCCTTGGTTAATTCATAGAAAGCAAAGAGTGGGGATTAATGGGTGTTTCTCTGGATGGCAATCAGTCGCTCGTGATGTCCCTCAGGGATTAGTCTTGGGCCCACAATTGGTCACAATACACATAGATGATTTGGAGTTGGGGACCAAGTGCAATGTGTCCAAGTTTGCAGACGACACTAAGGTGAGTGGTAAAGCAAAAAGTGCAGAGGATACCGGAAGTCTGCAGCGGGATTTGGATACGTTAAGTGAATGGGCTAGGTTCTGGCAGATGGAATACAATGTTGAGAAATGTGAGGTTATCCATTTTGGTAGGAATAACAGCAAACAGGATTATTATTTAAATGATAAAATATTAAAACATGCTGCTGTGCAGAGAGACCTTGGTGGCCTCGTGCATGAGTCGCAAAAAGTTGGTTTACAGGTGCAAAAGGTGATTAAGAAAGCGAATGGCATTTTGTTATTCATTGCTCGAGAGATAGAGTTTAAGACGAGGGAGGTTATGCTGCAATTGTATATGGTGTTAGTGAGGCCACACCTGGAGTATTATGTTCCATATGGCCTACTCCTGCTTCTAGTTATTATGTTCTGATGTACCTGTCAGGCAGGGAAGAAGTGGTCGAGTGAGGGAACAGTGGTTTACTGTAAAGTAGCTGAATCATTTGTCCAGAGGAAGAAGGAGGCTTATGTAAAGATGAGACATGAATGTTCATTTAGGGCGCTCGAGAGTTACAAGATAGCGAGGAAGGACCTAAAGAGAGAGCTGAGAAGAGCTAGGAGGGGACATGAGAAGTCTTTGGCAGGTAGGATCAAGGATAACCCTAACGCTTTCTATAGGTATGTCAGGATAAAAAGAGTGACTCTGGTAAGTGTAGGGCCAGCCAAGGACAGTAGTGGGAAGTTGTGCGTGGAGTCCGAGGAGATAGGAGAGGTGATAAATGAATATTTTTCATCAGTATTCACACAGGAAAAAGACAATGTTGTCGAGGAGAATACTGAGATACAGGCTACTAGACTAGAAGGGCTTGAGGTACATAAGGAGGAGGTGTCAGCAATTCTGGAAAGTATGAAAATAGATAAGTCCCCTGGGCCGGATGGGCTTTATCCTAGGATTCTCTGGGAAGTGAGGGAAGAGATTGCTGAGCCTTTGACTGGAGGATAGCAAATGTTGTCCCCTTGTTCAAGAAGTGGAATATTGACAACCCCGGTAACTATAGACCAGTGAGCCTTACTTCTGTTGTGGGCAAAGTCTTGGAAAGGTTCACAAGAGATATGATTTATCATAATATGGAAAGGAATAATTTAATTAGCGACAGTCATCACGGTTTTGTGAAGGGTAGGTCGTGCTTCACAAACCTTATTGAGTTCTTTGAGAAGGCGACCAAACAGGAGGACCAGGGTAAAGCAGTTGATGTGGTCTATGGTTTAGCTCACTGGGCTAAATCGCTGGCTTTTAAAGCAGATCAAGCAAGCCAGCAGCACGGTTTGATTCCATACCAGCTTCCCTGGACAGGCGCCGGAATGAAGGACTTGAGACTGTTTTCGTTCGAGAGAACAATGTTAAGAGGTGACTTAATTGAGGCATACAAGCTGATCAGAGGATTAGATAGGGTGTACAGTGAGAGCCTTTTTGCTCGGATGGCGATGGCTAGCATGAGGGGACATAGCTTTAAATTGAGGCGAGATAGATATAGGACAGATGTCAGAGATAGGTTCTTTACTCGGAGAGTAGTAAGGGCGTGAATACCCGACCTGCAACAGTAGTCGACTCGCCAATATTAAGGGCATTGTTTATCCATAAATGGTCATTGGATAAACATATGGATGATAAGGTGGGCTTTAGAGTGGTTTCATAGGTCGGTGCAACATGGAGGGCCGAAGGGCCTGTACTGCGCTGTAATGTTCTATGTTCTGAAGTACTTCGGGACATTTTACTGCATTAAAGGCACTATTATAAATGCAAGTTGTTGGCGATCAATGCCAGAATCTCCAATCTTTGCTCAGATGGCCTCCCTTCCCTCATTATTACTACTCTGTCAGATTCTTTTACCTTTCAGCTACATGTGAACATTTATGGTCTCATTCTTCTCACACAGCGGGTGTACCAGCACCATCAAACCTACGCTTCTCGGACATCATGGGGAACAGTTTGTGGATGCACTGGGATCATGGATCGGAGGATGTGGACCAATACAGAATCAGCTGGGTTCCATCTGGGGGAGGGGAGAAAAAAGAGGTGATGAAATCCATACTTTCTGCTTCTGTGTAGCTCCAGCTGATTTTTAAATTTCCCTTGCAACATGCGAGTGTGAAGCAAAACCGCTGTCAGACAGATCTGTATATGTATGAAAATGTTCCTCCTTTCCAGGAACGATGTTTCATTGCATCCTTGTAATCCTTTCCACACTTGCTAATGAGCTGCATTTTCTGTTGGTCGTGGGGGCATGATCACATTGAAAACAGAAGGTATTTTCCATTCCCAACAGGGACAGGGAAAGTCACGGGCAGGACTGGCAAATTTGGAGATCGGCCAAAACTCAATTGGGTGGGATGAGCTCTTGAAACCATAACCTGCAAAAGCATAAGCACATTCTTTCTGAATGGCATTACTGTACTAGAAAGTGATCAGAAAACTTCTTTCTGCACGGACCCTATGCTCTTTAGTATTGAGATGTTGGGCTCAGTTCCCACTCCAAGAACAGCATTTGCTGAACAAAACAGTCCAAATTAGTTTATTCCTTCAATTTAATTTTCTGCAGTAATACTCCACATGACCATGAGGGAATGCCACTGGGAAAGGTGGCTGCAGCCAAGGGTTGGTAAAGGATTTTAAGGTCCTTGCGGCCCCCTGAGTGATATCAAATTCAAACATCCCCATTTAATTAAGGGAATCAGTTTGCAGAAAATAAATTGGTTTCATGCACTGAACGTATCTTGACCTTCACTTTGTGCCTATTCTTCCAGATGATTATAAATGGCAAAGAGACAAGCCAGGTTTTAGATAACCTGGATCCTGACACCTTGTATGATGTTACCCTTACTGCCATCTACCCAAACAAGAAGAAAAGTGATGACGTCTCAGTCTCCCAGCGTACATGTAAGTCTTAAGTATATAAAAATCTCAATTAGTCTTTTCCACCCCCTTACCAATTATTTTCAAATTCTGAAAAGAGGACAAAGTGACATGGAAAGCACATGCTGCATATTGTGATATGCAGCAGATCACAATGTCCTTCAGGATGGGGTGTGGGATTAGTATGTTCCGCTGGATTCTCTGCTTCTGCTGTAGCAAAGTGTATCTATTGGCTTCATTGGCTCGCCTGCTTGTGTCCAATATTCCTGGGCCATACAGCACATTCAGCAAGATAAAACTATAAAACCATAGAATTCCGACAGTCAGCGCCGGCCCTAGGGTTGCTGGCGCCCCGGGCAAGCTGAACTTCGGCGCCCTTGGGGGGGGGGGGGGGGGGGGGGGGGGGGGCGGGGCCGAGAGTGGGGCGGACCCGAGAGGGGGGCGGACCCGAGGGGAGGGGCGGACCGAGAGGGGGGGGCGGACCGAGCGGGAGCGGGGGCGGGGCGGGGGGGGGGGCGGACCGAACGGGGGCGGGGCGGGGCGGGGCGGGGGGGGGGGCGGACCGAGCGGGGGCGGGGCGGGGGGCGGACCGAGCGGGGGCGGGGCGGGGCGGGGGGGGCGGACCGAGCGGGGGCGGGGCGGGGCGGGGCGGGGGGGGCGGGGGCGGACCGAACGGGGGCGGGGGGGGGAGCGGACCGAGCGGGGGGGGGGGCGGACCCGAGGGGGGGGGCGGACCTGAGGGGGGGGCGGGGGGGGGGGCGGACCCGAGGTGGGGGCGGGGGGGGGGAGCGGACCGAGCGGGGGCGGGGCGGGGCGTGGGAGGGCGGGGCGGGGTGGGGGGGGCGGACCGAGCGGGGGCGGGGCGGGGGGCGGACCGAGCGGGGGCGGGGCGGGGCGGGGGGGTGGACCCGAGCGGGGGCGGGGCGGGGCGGGGGGGCGGGGGCGGACCGAACGGGGGCGGGGGGGGAGCGGACCGAGCGGGGGGGGGGGCGGGGGGGGGGGGGGGGCGGACCCGGGGAGGGGGCGGACCCGAGGGGGGGGGGGGGCGGACCTGAGGGGGGGGCGGGGGGGGCGGACCCGAGGTGGGGGCGTGGGGGGGGAGCGGACCGAGCGGGGGGCCGCCCTGGGGGAGGGCGGCCACCGCGCATGCGGTGCCAACCAGCGCATGCGCGGGACCCGAGTCTGGCGCCCCCTAGCACATGGCGTCCCGGGCGACTGCCCGAGTTGCCGGTGCCTTGAGCCGGCCCTGCCGACAGTGTAGAAGGAGACCATTTGGCCCAGCGTGTCTGCACCGACCCTCTGATAGATCAACCAAACTAGACCCACTCCTCTGCCCAATCCCTGAAATCCCCCCTAACCGGCACATCTGGGGCAGCACGGTAGCATGGTGGTTAGCATAAATGCTTCACAGCTCTAAGGTCCCAGGTTCGGTTCCCGGCTGGGTCACTGTCTGTGCGGAGTCTGCACGTCCTCCCGTGTGTGCGTGGGTTTCCTCCGGGTGCTCCGGTTTCCTCCCACAGTCCAAAGATGTGCGGGTTAGTTGGATTGGCCATGCTAAATTCCCCGTAGTGTCCTAAAAAGTAAGGTTAAGGGGGGGGGGTTGTTGGGTTACGGGTATAGTGGGTTTGAGTAGGGTGATCATGGCTCGGCACCACGTTGAGGGCCGAAGGGCCTGTTCTGTGCTGTACTGTTCTATGTTCTATGTTCTATGTTACGGGTATAGGGTGGATACGTGGGTTTGAGTAGGGTGATCATTGCTCGACACAACATCGAGGGCCGAAGGGCCTGTTCTGTGCTGTACTGTTCTATGTTCTATGTTCTATCTGGGACTATTTAGCATGACCTATCCACCTAATGTGCACATCTTTGGATTGTGGGAGGAAATCAGAGGACCCAGAGGAAACCCACAAAGACACAGAGAGAACGTACAAGCGCCACACAGACAATCTACCGAGGCAGGAATTGAACCCAGTTCTCTGGCCCTGTGAGGCAGCAGTGATAACCCAATCCCTGATTAATTTATGCCTCCCTCAATTTGCCTGCTCTTTTATTTATGGACCCGCTTCCCCAACCCCTTATCTATTCCTCATAGAAAAATGATTGGCCTCACCCCATTTCCCCACTACCTGGGCATAACTTGTCTATACAAAGGGAAATAACAATCATATTTGTATTTATCTAACATAGTTTAACAGTCTGAAGTAACTTTACTGGATGACATCAGCAGATTGCTAATCATTTCAGTTAAACTAGTGATGTTTGTTTTCATAGAACTTCAAACAATATTGCCCCATCCCGTTTTGCTGAAGGTGAAAGGGGCGGCATGTGGCACAGTGGCTAGCACTGGGACTGCAGCACTGAGAAGACAGAGGGTGGTGATGGATGGAAAATTTTCAGACTGGAGACCAGTTACCAGCGGTGTACCACAGGGATCAGTGCTGGGTCCTCTGCTATTTGTGATTTTTATCAATGACTTGGAGGAGAGGGTTGAAGGGTGGGTCAGTAAATTTGCTGATGACACCAAGATTGGTGGAGTCAGGCTTGCGAGCTTCCCGTCTATGAACAGGTCCCCCAGCCTCTGACACCTGCCCTGTGCCAACTCAGGAACCTGCCATCAATTCTCCCCGGGACAAACCGGTGGTTCCCACGTATCGGGGACCCCATCGAGGCCCCCACCTCCCCCCTGTGCCGCCTCCATTGCCCCAAAATCTTGAGGGTAGCTGCCACCACCGTGCTCATGGTATACCTCGTTGGAGGGAGCGGCAGCGGCGCCGTTATCAGCGCTTCCAGGCTCGTGCCCACACAGGATGCCATCTCCATCCTCTTCCATGCTGCCCCCTCCCCGTCCATCACCCACTTACGCACCATCGCTGCGTTGGCAGCCCAATAATACCCACAGAGGTTGGGCAACGCCAGCCCTCCCCTATCCCTGGTCTGCTCCAAGAACACCCGTCTCACCCTTGGAGTCCCGTGTGCCCACACAAACCCCGTAATGCTCCTGTTAACCCGCCTAAAAAAGGCCTTCGGAATAAGGATGGGGAGGCACTGGAACATGAACAGAAATCTCAGGAGCACCGTCATCTTTACTGACTGCACCCTACCCGCCAGAGACAGCGGCAGCATGTCCCATCTCTTAAACACTTCCTCCATGTGCTCCACCAGCCTTGTGAGGTTCAGCTAATGCAAGGACCCCAGCTCCTGGCCATCTGAACCCCCAAGTACCTGAAGCTCCTCTCCGCCCTTTTCAGCGGGAGCCTCCCAATTCCCCCCCTCCTGGTCCACCGGGTGTACCACAAACAGCTCGCTTTTCCCAAAGTTAAACTTATACCCTGAGAAATCCCCAAATTCCCGTAGAATCCCCATCACCACCGGCATTCCCCCACCGTGTCCGCCACATAAAACAATAAGTTGTCCGCATAGAGCGACACTCGGTGCTCCTCC
Source organism: Scyliorhinus canicula (assembly GCF_902713615.1). Taxonomy (NCBI): domain Eukaryota; kingdom Metazoa; phylum Chordata; class Chondrichthyes; order Carcharhiniformes; family Scyliorhinidae; genus Scyliorhinus; species Scyliorhinus canicula. The sequence continues at coordinate 6,843,400 of NC_052148.1, read as the reverse complement.
CCACCCCGGACCAGCCCCCTCCAATCCCCCCGACTCCCTCAGCGCCATAGCCAGGGGTTCAATTGCCAGCGCAAAAAGTAGGGAGACAGGGGGCACCCCTGCCTCGTCCCTCGATATAGTCGAAAATACTCCGACCTCCTCTTATTCGTGGCCACACTCGCCATCGGGGCCTCATACAGCAGCCTCACCCAACTGACAAACCCCTCCCCAAACCCAAACCTTTCCAGCACCTCCCACAAGTACCCCCACTCGACCCTATTCAAGGCCTTCTCCGCATCTAGCGCCACCACTATCTCCGCCTCCCCTTCTACCGCCGGCATCGTTATAACGTTCAAGAGCCTCCGTATATTATTCAGCTGCCTCCCTTTCACAAACCCCGTTTGATCCTCGTGGATAACCTGTGGCACACAGTCTTCTATCCTCGTGGCTAAAATCTTTGCCAACAACTTGCCGTCCACATTCAACAGTGAGATGGCCTGTATGACCCACACTGCAGGGGACCCTTGTCTCGCTTAAGGATCAAGGAGATCAGCGCCCGAGACATCGTCAGGCGCAAAGCCCCTCCCTCCCTTGCCTCGTTGAAGTCCTAACCAACAGGGGATCCAGCAGATCTGCATACGTCTTGTGAAATTCAGCCGGGAACCCATCCGGACCCGGCGCCTTCCCCGACTGCATGTTCCCTATCCCTTTGATCAGCTCCTCAAGCTCAACTGGTGCCCCCAGACCCTCCACCCGTTCCTCCTCCACCCTCGGGAATCTCAGCCGGTCCAAACGTTCGGAGGTTCGGACTGATACAGAGTCTCATAAAAGTCTCTGAAGACCCCATTAATGTCTACCCCCCGCTGCACCTCATTTCCTCCCCGATCCTTCACAACACCAATCTCCCTGGCCGCATCCCGCTTACGGAGCTGGTGTGCCAGCATCCTGCTCGCCTTCTCCCCATACTCGTACACCGCACCCTGAGCCTTTTTCCATTGAGCCTCCGCCTTTCTGGTGGTCAACAAGTCGAACTCAGCCTGAAGGCTGCGCCGCTCATTCAGCAATCCCTCCTCCGGGGCCTCCGCGTACCTCCTGTCCACCCTCACCATCTCCCCCACCAATCTCTCCCTTTCTCTCTGCTCCCCTCTCTCCCTGTAGGCCCGAATGGAGATCAACTCCCCCCGAACCACCGCCTTCAGCGCCTCCCAGACCGTCCCCACTCAGACCTTCCCATTATCGTTGGTCTCTAGATACCTCTCGATACATCCTCAAACCCGCCCCCTTACCACCTCGTCGGCCAGCAGCCCCACCTCCAAGCTCCACAACGGGCATTGGTCCCTCTCCTCCCCCAGCTCGAGATCCACCCAATGCGGGGCATGGTCAGAAATGGCTATCGCCGAGTACTCAGCGTCTACTACCCTCACAATCAGCGCCCTACTCAAAACGAGAAAATCGATCCGGGCGTAGGCCTTATGCACATGGGAGAAGTATGAAAATTCCCTGGCCCTCGGCCTTGCGAACCTCCATGGATCCACCCCTCCCATCTGGTCCATAAACCCCCTCAGCACCTTAGCCGCCGCTGGCTTCCTACCTGTCCTGGAACTGGATCGATCCAGTGGCGGATCCAGCACCGTGTTGAAGTCTCCCCCCCATTATCAGGCCCCCCGCCTCTATATCTGGAATCCAGCCCAACATGCGCCGCATGAAACCCGCATCATCCCAATTTGGGGCGTATACATTGACCAGCCCCACGCTCCCCTTGTAGCTTGCTGCTCACCATCACGTACCTCCTGCCGCTGTCTGCCACCACACTCGACACCTCAAACAACACCCTCTTTCCCACCAGGATCGCTACCCCCTGGTTTTTTTGCATCCAGCCCCGAATGAAACACTTGGCCCACCCACCCCTTCCTCAACCTAACCTGACCGCCACCTTCAGGTGCATCTCCTGAAGCATGGCCACATCCGCCTTCAGCCCCCTCAGGTGCGCGAACACGCGGGACCGTTTGACCGGCCCATTCAGTCCCCTCACATTCCAGGTGATCAGCCGGATCGGAGGGCCACCTGCCCCCCCTAGCTGCGTAACCCCGGTCATTCTACATCCGTAAGTCAGCTGACTCCTGCTGACCCCGGCTGCTCCCGCCACCCTAATTACCCTCCCCAGTGTCACACAACGAACCCCACCCAAACCCGCAACCAGTGAAATAATAAAAATCCCATCATGATATGATAAAACACCCAAGTAAACAGATAACAGTCCCGAAAAGCAGAAAAGAAAAGGCAAAACAGCAAAAAAAAACATCGTCCAATAGAACCAAAAAGAGCAAAAGGATATCAAGGAGGACAAAGCCTCCGGGCTGCGTACAACGTTCCCCAGCCACCAGTCCTCAGTTCAAGTCCAGCTTCTCTGCCTGGACAAAAGTACAGGCCTCCTCCGGGGAGTCAAAATAAAGTTGCCGGTCTTTATAAGTGACCCACAGGCGTGCCGGCTGTAACAGACCAAACTTGACCCCCTTCTTGTGGAGCACTGACTTAGAACATAGAACAGTACAGCGCAGAACAGGCCCTTCGGCCCTCGATGTTGTGCCGAGCCATGATCATCCTACTCAAACCCACGTATCCACTCTATACCCGTAACTTCGCCCAGTTAAACCCAGCCCTTCTCTCAGCCACCTCCGCACTCCAGTCCTGGTAGATCCTGATCTCCGTATTCTCCCACTTACTACTCCTCTCCCTCTTCGACCAACGAAGCACACACTCACTGTCGGCCAAGCAGTGAAAGCGGACCAGCACCGCCCTGGGCCGCTCGTTCTGCCCGGTCTTCCGCAGCAGCACCCGATGGGCACTCTCCAGCTCCAGGGGTCCCCGGAACGACCCCGCGCCCATCAGCGAGTTCAGCACCAAGACCACATAAGCCCTCAAATCTGAACCTTCCAGCCCCTCAGGGAGGCCCAAAATCCGCAGATTCTTCCGGAGGGAGCGGTTCTCCATTTCCTCCATCCTTGCCAACCATTTCTTGTGAAGCGCCTCGTACGACTCCACCTTCACCGCCAGGCCCAGGAGTTCGTTCTCGTTCTCCGAAGCCTTCTGCTGCAGCTCCCGAATCTCCGCAGCCTGAGCCTTCTGAGTCGCCCCGAGCCTGTCCAGCGATGCCCTCAACAGCTCCAGGATCGCAGCTTTTAGTTCCTGGAAGGAGCGCAGCAGCAGCTCCTGCTGCTCCTTCACCCACTGCTGCCATGCTGCCGGTTCCCCGCCTGCCGCCATCTTGTCCTTTTTGCCTCGCACCTTCTTCTGCTGCAAAGTTGATTTTCTGGTCGCTCCACTTCTAGTCCAGCCCATCCACCGGCCGCCAAGCACAGAGGCTGCATTCCCACCTAGGGAAAAATCAAATCAGCGCCGTTGTGGGCCCTTTAAAAAGCCCGAACGTCCAAAAATCTCTGCTGCTAGAGTTCAGCTTTCATAAAGGACCTCAAGCTTGAGGCCTTTAAAGTCACCCTTCCCCCGCCTGATGCTGGAAGAGGCTTTTGTCTCTGTAGCTTCAGCCAAATCTTTCACTGTTTCTGCGGGTCTGGTAACCAAGAAACATACCATTCCTGGGGGAAAGTACTTCTCCAACATTCGCCTCTGCATTTTCATCAAAATTCCACCCCGTATTGCTTAAAAAAGAGCTCTTTTCTGTAACCTTGGCAGGAGCTGCCTTTTGTGTGGCCACTTACTCCATAGTGCACACTCGAAGTCCCCGGATGTTAGTACTTCTGAGACCTACTTACCAGTGATCAGCCTTCCTCCAGTCCTCAGCCATCCTGCAGTATGGACACTGTTCGCCTGCCGCCGCCCCTCCGCATTACCAGGAACCTGGGCTCCAACTGGAAGATGTTTAAACAGCACTTACAGCTATACATCAAGGCCATGGACCTGGAAGCAGCCTCGGACGCACGGAAGATTGGTCTCTTCCTCTCCACAGCTGGGGACCATGCCCTCCACATCTTTAACTCGCTCACCTTCGCTGACAGGGAGGATAGATCAAAGTTCAAAATGGTCCTCCTAATGTTCAATAGCCACTGTGAGATTGAGGTAAACGAGAGCTTCGAAGAATATGTATTTCAGCAGCGCCTACAAGGTAAGGACGAACATTTCCAGTCCTTTATCACCCACCTCCGTGTCCTTGCGCAGTCCTGCAACTACGGGTCCGCCTCGGACTCCATGATACGTGGCCAGATAGTTTTTGGTGTGCAGGCGAAGCCCCTTCGCCAGCAGCTGCTTAAAGTAAAACAGATCACCCTGTCCACTGCCATAGAGACCTACGTGTTCCATGAGCACGTCTACACGCAGTATTCCCGCATCCAGGCCGCTGAAACGGCACGGCAAGCTCCCCACGAGGCAGAACGGGTCCAGGTAATTAAGTCTCCCCAGGGCCTAAGTCTGGACGAAGGCGGCCATTTTGTGCACTTTTCTGGGACGCAACGAATGTGGTGACGTCGAGGAACGCATCGCGCAGGCGAGCACCTCGCTGGATCATACCGCGCATGCGCAGTGGCGCAACGAACGTGCCGACGCAACGGTGTGCGGCAACTGTGGATCCGCCCACTTAAAGCGGCAATGTCCCGCGAAGACCGACGCTGTCTGCAGTGTGGCAAACTTGGCCACTATGCTGCTTCATGCAGGTCGACCCAGCCTGCTAGTTTCAGGAGATCCAGCCAGCCTCGCAGGGATGTCCAGGCCATTCAGCCCACAATCAATAAGCCTGTTCCAGACCTGTCTTCCAACTTTGACAGCGATGACCTGAAAGCCCCTTTCCAAGTTGGCATCATCACCAAGCACAGGATGTCTCCTAAGCACCAAACACATTCCAATACACAGCATTGATCCGGGTGATGAGTGGTGTGCCACCCTTACGGTCAACTGGTCCCTAGTGAGGTTTCACCTGGACACAGGCGCCTCCGCCAATCTCATTGCGTCATCTGACGTTTGCAACCTCCGTGTCCAGCCTGCCATCTGCATGGCAATTGCTTGATTATAACGGGAATGCCATCGCTGCCAGTGGATCCTGCCAAGTCGAGGTGACACACTGTGCTCATACAGCTGGCCTATCTTTTGAGATTGTTGCTGCCTCGAAAGTCTCCTTGCTTGGTGTGCAGGCATACAAGCTGCTGAACCTGGTGCAGAGGGTTTACTCTCTCTCTCCCAGCGACGTGTCTGCCTCTCCTGACACCGACTTCAGGGCGCAACTCGACTCCATCATCCAACACTATCACAACGCCTTTGAGGGCATGGGCACACTCCCGTATACATACAAGAATCTACTCAAGCCCAATGCCACGCCTGTGGTACACGCACCTCACAGAGTCCCAGCGCCCCTTAGGGACCGCCTCAAGCAACAGCTCCAAGACCTCCAGGACAAAGGGGTCATATCCAGAGTCACGGAATCGACCGACTGGGTGAGTTCCATGGTCTGTGTAAAGAAACCGTCCGGTGAGCTAAGGATCTGCATAGATCCTAAGGATCTTAATCGGAATATCATGCGGGAGCACTACCCATTTCCCAAACGTGAGGAACTCATGTGTGAAATGGCCCACGCCAAACACTTCACAAAACTCAACGCCTCAAAAGGCTTCTGACAAATCCAGCTGGATGAATCGAGCAGAAAACTGTGTACATTCAACACGCCCTTTGGCAGATACTGCTACAACCGATGCCATTTGGCATCATCTCGGTGTCCGAAGTATTCCACAGAATAATGGAACAGATGATAGAGGGAATCGAAGGTGTCCGTGTCTACGTCGACGACATAATAATCTGGTGCACCATCCTGCAGGAACACATCAGCCGTCTTCAAACGCATTCACGAGCATGGCCTCCACCTCAATAGGACCAAATGCTCCTTCGGCCAGTCGGACATTAAATTCCTGGGTGATCATATCTCCCATTTGGGTGTGCGGCCGTATGAGGACAAGATTTCTGCCATCACATCCATGAAAACGCCCGAGGACAAGAAAGCGGTCCTCCGGTTCCTGGGCATGGTAAATTTCCTAGGAAAGTTTATTCCCAGTCTCGCATCGCACACCACGGCCATCAGGAATCTGCTTCGTATGACAACGGACTTCCAGTGGCTCCCTTCCCACGAACTCGAGTGGAGGGAACTGAAGGCCAAGCTATCCACGGCCCCAGTGCCTTTTTCGATCCGAACAAGGAGACTAAAATCTCTACGGATGCCAGTAAGTCTGAATTGGAGCCGTGCTTCTGCAGCATGATGAGGCCTCGTCATGGGCCCACGTTGCGTATGCGTCATGGGCAATGACCCCCACGGTACAGCGCTACGCGCAAATTGAGAAGGAGTGCCTCGGCCTTCTGACCGGTGTCGTGAAGTTCCACGACTATGTATCTGGACTTCCCCAGTTTACTGTTGAAACTGACCATCGTCCGCTCGTTAACATAATACAAAAGGACTTGAATGATATGACGCCTCGCCTCCAAAGCATCCTGCTCAAGCTCCGGAGGTATGATTTCCAACTCGTTTATATCCCTGGCAAAGACCTTGTCATTGCCGACGCCCTCTCTAGGTCGGTGACCACTCCAGATCCGAAAAATGGCAGATGGAATTTAACCCTGATAAGTGCGAGGTGATTGATTGATTTTGGTACAAAAAATTTGAATACGGATTACAGGGTCAACGGCAGGGTTCTGAGGAATGTGGAGGAACAGAGAGATCTTGGGGTTCATGTCCACAGATCTCTGAAGTTTGCCACTCAAGTGGATAGAGCCGTGAAGAAGGCAGTTATTAACAGGGAGCCACGGGGTTAGGCTGCAACTATACATGACCCTGGTGAGACCACATTTGCAGCATTGTGTGCAGTTCTGGTTATCTCATTACAGGAAGGGTGTGGAAACATTGGAAAGGGTGCAAAGGAGATTTACTAGGATGCTGCCTGGATTGCAGGATAGATCTTATGAGGAAAGGTTGAGGGAGCTAGGGCTTTTCTCTTTGGAGAGGAGGAGGATGAGAGGCGACTTAATAGAGGTTTATAAGATGATGAGGGGGATAGTAGAGTGGACATTCAGAGACTATTTCCTCGGGTGGATGAAGCTGTTACAAGGGGGCATAACTATAAGATTCAAGGTGGGAGACATTGGAGGGATATCCGAGGTATGTTCTTTACTCAGAGAGTGGTTAGGGTGTGGAATGGACTGCCTGATGTGATAGTGGAGTCGGACAATTTGGGAAATTTCAAGCGGTTATTGGACAGACACATGGAGCACACCAGAATGACAGGGAGTAGGATAGATTGATCTTGGTTTCGGACAATGTTCGTCACAACATCGAAGGGTGAAGGGCCTGTTCTGTGCTGTACTGTTCGATGTTCCATGTTCTATGAGGAGCCGGGTTCGACTCCTGGCCGTGGGTCACTGTCCATCTCAAGTTTGCACATTCTCCCCATGTCAACGTGGCTTTCACCCCCACAACCCAAAGATGTGCAGGTTAAATGGATTGGCCACGCTAAATTCCCCTTTAATTAGAAAAAAACAATAATTGGGTACTCTAAATTTTTTTAACAGAGTATGTAAGGTGACAGGGAAAAGACAATCAACCGCAGTAAACCTGCCCGTATTTTATGGAATGTTACCCTATTGACTCGCAATATTCCTCAACCTTCACTCTCCAGTGAAACATATTTTTTTGGATCTGCTTCTACTGTTGAGTTTAGTGATCCTTTGCAGTAACTAACTTCAATCCCATTCCCCCGCCCCCAATCCATTACCCATACATGAAATGAAATGAAATGAAAATTGCTTATTGTCATAAGTAGGCTTCAATGAAGTTACTGTGAAAAGCCCCCAGTCGCCACATTCCGGCGCCTGTTCGGGGAGGCTGGTGCGGGAATTGAACCGTGCTGCATTTGAAGTCGCTCTACTTCATTCCAGTATCCAACATTTTAGCTTGCATCTCCTTTATTTAGCTTTGCTGTCTTGCTGATCTTTCTGTCCTTGATCAGCAGCATTATTCCAATAGAGTTTGACAAACACCGCCTCAACTTTCGATGAGGTGCTTTCTACCATCCTGGACTCAACACCGTGTTCAGCAATTTTACATCATTATCCAGGCCCCATTTTGGTTCCTTTCCATTTGCAATTTTTGATTTTAACCCTTTTTTCTCTTGTTTCTGCTTTGAGACAGCAGCTGCTCATTATTCTGTGATTCACGCCTCCTCTGGCCACATCTTGTCCCAATCCCCACATTGACAACGCTTTTGTCATTTCATTTCTCCTGCCCTCCACCCTGTGACAGACCTTCCAACCTTCTTTAATCACCTCCCATTTGCTTAAAACCTGTTGACTTTTTTTTTCTTCCTCTTCAGGTGTTGCCAGACCAGCTGGGCATTTTCAGCAATTTCTGTTTTTACATCACTTTTACCCTGGCTTTTGTGGAGGATAAATTTTTTGTTCAATTTTCATACCGTTCAACAGCAGCAATAAACGCTGTTTCTGTCAACCATTCCCAAAGTTAACAGTTCAGTGGGACCCTCAACCTGGGATGATCGCACAGGCTGATTATGGGTGGGGATTTCAACACGGTTATTGATCAAGGCCTGGACCGGTCATGTTCGAGAACCCGCAAGGTGCCAGCAATGGCCATGGAGCTGAAAGGGTTCATGGAGCAGATGGGGGAGGGGGGGGGATGGATCCGTGGAGATTTAGGCAGCCAAGAGCCAGGGAATTTTCTTTCTTCTCCCACGTTCACAAGGTGTATTCCCGGATAGATTTCTTTGTTGTGGGCCGGGCCCTGTTGGCGAGGGTGGTGAATACGGCCAATTCGGCAATTACGATTTAGGACCATGCTCCGTACTGGATAGACCTGCAGGTCAGTATGGACAGTAAGCAGCCCCCACACTGGAGATTGGATGTGGGGCTGTTGGCGGACGAAGTGGTCTGCGAGAGATTGAGGAAGTGGATGCTGAACTATCTGCAGGTAAACAATACGGGGGAGGTCTCAGCAGCGGTGGTCTGGGAAGCGCTGAAGGCGGTGGTGAGAGGGGAGCTGATCTCGATCCGGGGTCACAGGGACCTGACGGATAGGGCAGAAACGGACCGACTGATAAGAGAGATCCTATGAGTGGATTGGAGGATTGCGGAAGCTCCACAGGCGGGGCTATTGAGGGAATGCCGGAGCCTGCAGGCGGAATTTAGTTTGTTAACTACAGGTAGGGCAGTGGAGCAGCTCAGGAAGGTGAAGGAAGCGGTGTACATGGGGAAAAGGCCAGTAGGTTGCTTGCACAGCAGCTCAGAAAATGGGAGGCAGCGAGGGAAATAGGGAAAGTGGTTGATCGGAATGGGAACTTAGTTGGGGACTCGGATGGGGTGAACAAGATCTACAGGAATTTTATAGAAGTCCTTCATAAATATCAAACTATTCGGAAGGACAGAGTGGATGGTAAGGGAGGTGGTGTAGCTCTGTTATTAAAGGATGACATCCGGGCAATAGTAAAGGATGACATCGGTGCCATGGAGGACAAGGTTGAATCCATTTGGGTGGAAATTAGGAATAGTAAGGCGAAAAAGTCACTGATAGGAGTAGTCTATAGGCCACCAAATAGTAACAATCTGGTGGGGCAGGCAATAAACAAAGAAATAACTGATGCATGTAGAAATGGTACAGTAGTTATCATGGGGGATTTTAATCAACATGTCGATTCGTTTAACCAGGTCGGTCAAGGCAGCCGTGATAGTTTCCTAGAACAGTATGTAATAGAACCTACAAGGGAACAAGCTGTCCTCGATCTGGTCCTGCGTAATAAGACAGGATTGACTAATGATCTCATAGTTAGGGATCCTCTCGGAAGGAGCGATCACAATATGCGGGAAGTTAAAATTAGGATGGAGGGTGAGAAGGTAAAATCAAACACTAGTGTTTTGTGCTCAAACAAAGCAGATTACAATGGGATGAGAGAAGAGCTAGCTGAGGTAGACTGGGAGCAAAGACTTTCTGGTGGAACAGTTGAGGAACAGTGGAGAACCATCCAAGCGATTTTTCACAGTTTATACCAACAAAAAGGAAGGATGGTAGAAAGAGGGAAAATCGACCGTGGGTATCTAAGGAAATAAGGGAGAGTATCAAATTGAAGGAAAAAGCATACAAAGTGGCAAAAATTAGTGGGAGACTAGAGGACTGGGAAATCTTTAGGGGGCAACAGAAAGCTACTAAAAAAGCTATAAAGAAGAGTCATAGAACATAGAACATAAAACGATGCAGCGCAGTACAGGCCCTTCGGCCCTCGATGTTGCACCGACATGGAAAAAATCTAAAGGCCATCTAACCTACACTATGCCCTTATCATCCATATGCTTATCCAATAAATTTTTAAATGCACTCAATGTTGGCGAGTTCACTACTGTTGCAGGTAGGGCATTCCACGGCCTCACCACTCTTTGCATAAAAAACCCACCTCTGACCTCTGTCCTATATCTATTACCCCTCAATTTAAGGCTATGTCCCCTCGTGCTAGCCACCTCCATCCGCGGGAGAAGGCTCTCGCTGTCCACCCTATCTAACCCTCTGATCATTTTGTATGCCTCTATTAAGGGCAGCATGGTAGCATGGTGGTTAGCATAAATGCTTCACAGCTCCAGGGTCCCAGGTTCGATTCCCCGCTGGGTCACTGTCTGTGTGGAGTCTGCACGTCCTCCCCGTGTGTGCGTGGGTTTCCTCCGGGTGCTCCGGTTTCCTCCCACAGTCCAAAGATGTGCGGGTTAGGTGGATTGGCCATGCTAAATTGCCCATAGTGTCCTAAAAAGTAAGGTTAAGGGGGGGGTTGTTGGGTTACGGGTATAGGGTTGATACGTGGGTTTGAGTAGGGTGATCATTGCTCGGCACAACATCGAGGGCCGAAGGGCCTGTTCTGTGCTGTACTGTTCTATGTTCTATGTTCTATGTTCTAAGTCACCTCTTAACCTTCTTCTCTCTAACGAAAACAACCTCAAGTCCATCAGCCTTTCCTCATAAGATTTTCCCTCCATACCAGGCAACATCCTGGTAAATATCCTCTGCGCCCGTTCCAAAGCTTCCACGTCCTTCCTATAATGAGGCGACCAGAACTGTACGCAATACTCCAAATGCGGCCGTAGTAGAGTTTTGTACAACTGCAACATGACCTCATGGCTCCGGAACTCAATCCCTCTACCAATAAAGGCCAACACACCATAGGCCTTCTTCACAACCCTATCAACCTGGGTGGCAACTTTCAGGGATCTATGTACATGGACACCGAGATCCCTCTGCTCATCCACACTACCAAGAATTTTACCATTAGCCAAATATTCCACATTCCTGTTAATCTTTCCAAAGTGAATCACCTCACACTTCTCCACATTAAACTCCATTTGCCACCTCTCAGCCCAGCTCTGCAGCTTATCTATGTCCCTCTGTAACCTGCAACATCCTTCCGCACTGTCTACAACTCCACCGACTTTAGTGTCGTCTGCAAATTTACTCACCCATCCTTCTGCGCCCTCCTCTAGGTCATTTATAAAAATGACAAACAGCAACGGCCCCAGAACAGATCCTTGTGGTACGCCACTCGTAACTGAACTCCATTCTGAACATTTCCCATCAACTACCACTCTCTGTCTTCTTTCAACTAGCCAATTTCTGATCCACATCTCTAAATCACCCTCAATCCCCAGCCTCCGTATTTTCTGCAATAGCCGACCGTGGGGAACCTTATCAAACGCTTTACTGAAATCCATATACACCACATCAACTGCTCTACCCTTCACTACCTGTTCAGTCACCTTCTCAAAGAACTCGATAAGGTTTGTGAGGCATGACCTATCCTTCACAAAACCATGCTGACTATCCCTAATCATATTATTCCTATCTAGATGATTATAAATCGTATCTTTTATAATCCTCTCCAAGACTTTACCCACCACAAACGTTAGGCTCACCGGCCTATAGTTACCGGGGTTATCTCTACTCCCCTTCTTGAACAAAGGGACCACATTTGCTATCCTCCAGTCCTCTGGCACTATCCCTGTAGCCAATGATGACCTAAAAATCAAAGCCAAAGGCTCAGCAATCTCTTCCCTGGCTTCCCAGAGAATCCTAGGATAAATCCCATCCGGCCCCGGGGACTTATCTATTTTCACCTTGTCCAGAATTGCCAACACTTCTTCCCTACGCACCTCAATGCCATCTATTCTAATAGCCTGGGTCTCCGCATTCTCCTCCACAATATTATCTTTTTCTTGAGTGATACTGATGAAAAGTATTCATTTAGTATCTCGCTTATCTCCTCAGCCTCCACACACAACCTCCCACCACTGTCCTTGACTGGCCCTACTCTTACCCTAGTCGTTCTTTTATTCCTGAAAGCTTTTGGGTTTTCCTTGATCCTACCTGCCAAAGACTTCTCATGTCCCCTCCTTGCTCGTCTCAGCTCTCTCTTTAGATCCTTCCTCGCTTCCTTGTAACTATCAAGCGCCCCAACTGAAACTTCACGCCTCATCTTCACATAGGCCTCCTTCTTCCTCTTAACAAGAGATTCCACTTCTTTGGTAAACCACGGTTCCCTCGCTCGACCCCTTCCTCCCTGCCTGACTGGTACGTACTTATCAAGAACATGCAATAGCTGTTCCTTGAACAAGCTCCACATATCCAGTGTGCCCAACCCTTGCAGCCTACTTCTCCAACCAACACATCCTAAGTCATCTCTAATGGCATCATAATTGCCCTTCCCCCAGCTATAACTCTTGCCCTGCGGGGTATACTTATCCCTTTCCATCACTAACGTAAAGGTCACCGAATTGTGGTCACTGTCACCGAATTGTGGTGACTGTCACCGAATTGTGGTCACTGTCACCGAATTGTGGTCACTGTCACCGAATTGTGGTGACTGTCACCGAATTGTGGTGACTGTCACCGAATTGTGGTCACTGTCACCGAATTGTGGTCACTGTCACCGAATTGTGGTCACTGTCACCGAATTGTGGTCACTGTCACCGAATTGTGGTCACTGTCACCGAATTGTGGTCACTGTCACCGAATTGTGGTCACTGCTTGAACAAAGCAGATGTAATCTGCTAATCAGATAGATTATGAGAGTAAAGTTGCTCAGAATATAAAAACAGATAGTAAAAGTTTCTACAAATATATAAAACAAAAAAGAGTGGCTCAGGTAAATATTGGTCCTTCAGAGGATGAGAAGGGTGATTTAATAATGGGAGATGAGAAATGGCTCAGAAACTGAACAGGTTTTTTGGGTTGGTCTTCACAGTGGAAGACCCAAATAACTTGGCAGTGACATACAGACATGAGGCTATGACAGGTGACGACCTTGAGATGATTGTTATCATGAAGGAGGTAGTGATGGGCAAGCTAATGGGGTTAAAGGTAGACAAATCTCCTGGCCCCGATGGAATGCATCCCAGAGTGCTAAAAGAGATGGCTAGGGAAATTGCAAATGCACTAGTGATAATTTACCAAAATTCACTAGACTCTGGGATGATCCCAGCGGTGTGCCCGGCAGATTGGAAATTAGCAAACGTGACACCACTGTTTTAAAAAGGAGGTAGGCAGAGAGCGGGTAATTATAGGCCAGTTAGCTTAACTGATGTAGTAGGGAAGATGCTGGAATCTATCATCAAAGAAGAAATAGCGAGGCATCTGGATGGAAATTGTCCCATTGGGCAGACGCAGCATGGGTTCACAAAGGGCAGGTCGTGCCTAAGAAATTTAGTGGAATTTTTTGAGGTCCTTACCAGAGCGGTAGATGATGGGAAGCCAATGGATGTGGTATATCTGGATTTCCAGAAAACCTTTGGCAAGATGCCACACAAAAGGTTGCTGCATAAGATAAAGATGCATGGCATTGAGGGTAAAGTAGTAGCATGGATAGAGGATTGGTTTATTAATAGAAAGCAAAGAGTGGGGATTAATGGGTGTTTCTCTGGTTGGCAATCAGTCGCTCATGGTGTCCCTCAGGGATCAGTGTTGGGCCCAGAATTGTTCACAATTTACATAGATGTTTTGGAGTTGGGGACCAAGGGCAATGTGTCCAAGTTTTCAGACGACACTAAGATGAGTGGTAAAGCGAAAAGTGCAGATGATACCGGAAGTCTGCGGAGGGATTTGGTTAGGTTAAGTGAATGGGCTAGGTTCTGGCAGATGGAATACAATGTTGAAAAATGTGAGGTTTCCATTTTGGTGGGAATAACAGCAAACAGGATTATTATTAAATTATAAAATATTAAAACATGCAGAGCGACTTGGGTTTGCTCGTGCATGAGTCACAGAAAGTTGGTTTACAGGTGCAACAGATAGTAAGAAGTCAAATGGAATGTTGTCCTTCATTGCTCGATAGATGAAGTTTAAGACGAGGGAGGTTATGCTGCAATTGTATAAGATGTTAGTGAGTCCACACCTGTTCAGCTTTGGTCTCTTTACCTAAGAAAGGACATACTGGCACTGGAAGGTGTGCAGAGGAGATTCACTAGTTAATCCCAGAGCTGAAGGGGTTGGATTATGAGGAGAGGTTGAGTAGACTGGGACTGTACTCATTAGAATTTAGAAGGATGAGGGAGGATCTTATAGAATCATATATAATTATGAAGGGAATAGATAGGATAGATGCGTGCAGGTTGTTTCCACTGGCGGGTGAAAGCAGAACTAGGGGGCACAGCCTCAAAATAAGGGGAAGGAGATTTTGAACTGAGTTTAGGAGGAACTTCTTCACCCAAACGTGAAGAAGTTCCTTGCCCGGTGAAGCAGTTGAGGTTCCTTCATTAAATGTTTTTAAGATAAAGTTAGATAGTTTTTTGAAGAATAAAGGGATTAAGGGTTATGGTGTTCGGGCCGGAAAGTGGAGCTGAGTCCACAGAAGATTAGCCATGATCTCATTGAATGGCGGAGCAGGCCCGAGGGGCCATATGGCCTACTCCTGCTCCTAGTTCTTGTGTTCTTATGTAACTATCAGGCAGGGAGGAAGTGGTCGAGCGAGGGAACAGTGGTTTACTAAAGTAGCTGAATCACTTGTCAAGAGGAAGAAGGAGGCTTATGTAAAGATGAGACATTTAGGTTCAGTTAGGGTGCTTGAGAGTTACAAGATAGCTGGGAAGGACCTAAGGAGAGAGTTTAGAAGAGCCAGGAGGGGACATGAGAAGTCTTTGGCGGGTAGGATCAAGGATAACCCTAAAGCTTTCTCTTGGTATGTCAGGATAAAAAGAGTGACTCGGGTAAGAGTAGGGCCAGTCAAGGACAGTAGTGGGAAGTTGTGCGTGGAGTCCGAGGAGATAGGAGAGGTGATAAATGAATATTTTTCGTCAGTATTCACACGGGAAAAAGACAATGTTGTTGAGGAGAATACTGAGATACAGGCTACTAGACTAGAAGGGCTTGAGGTACATAAGGAGGAGGTGTCAGCAATTCTGGAAAGTATGAAAATAGATAAGTCCCCTGGGCCGGATGGGCTTTATCCTAGGATTCTCTGGGAAGTGAGGGAAGAGATTGCTGAGCCTTTGACTGGAGGATAGCAAATGTTGTGAACTTGTTCAAGAAGGGGAGTATAGACAACCCCGGTAACTATAGACCAGTGAGCCTTACCTCTGTTGTGGGCAAAGTCTTGGAAAGGTTCATAAGAGATAGGATTTATCATCATCTGGAAAGGAATAATTTAATTAGCGATAGTCAACACGGTTTTGTGAACAAAGAACAAAGAACAAAGAAAATTACAGCACAGGAACAGGCCCTTCGGCCCTCCCAGCCTGCATCGATCCAGATCCTTTATCTAAACATGTTGCCTATTTTCCAAGGTCTACTTCTCTCTCTTCCCCACCCGTTCATATATCTGTCCAGATGCATCTTAAATGATGCTATCGTACCCGCCTCTACCACCTCCACTGGCAAAGCATACCAGGCACCCACCACCCTCTGCGTAACAAACTTTCCACGCACATCTCCCTTAAACTTTTCCCCTCTCACCTTGAAATCGTGACCCCTTGTAATTGACACCCCCACTCTTGGAAAAAGCTTGTTGCTATCCACCCTGTCCATACCTCTCATAATTTTGTAGACCTCAATCAGGTCTCCCCTCAACCTCCGTTTTTCCAACGAAAACAATCCTAATCTACTCAACCTTTCTTCATAGCTAGCACCCTCCATACCAGGCAACATCCTGGTGAACCTCCTCTGCACCCTCTCCAAAGCATCCACATCCTTCTGGTAATGTGGAGACCAGAACTGCATGCAGTATTCAAAATGTGGCCTAACCAAAGTCCGATACAACTGTAACATGACCTGCCGACTCTTGTACTCAATACCCCGTCCGATGAAGGCAAGCATGCTGTATGCCTTCTTGACCACTCTATCGACCTGCGTTGCCACCTTCAGGGTACAATAGACCTGAACTCCCAGATCTCTCTGTACATCAATATTCCCCAGGACTCTTCCATTGACTATATGTAAAGATGAGACATGAAGGTTCAGTTAAGATCTTGAGTTAGATCTTCCAAAATGCATCACCTCGCATTTGCCTGGATTGAACTGAAGGATAGGTCGTGCCTCACAAATCTTATTGAGTTCTTTGAGAAGGTGACCAAACAGGTGGATGAGGGTAAAGCAGTTGATGTGGTGTATGCTTTAGCTCACTGGGCTAAATTGCTGGCTTGAAAAGCAGACTAAACAAGCCAGCAGCACGGTTCGATTCCCGTACCAGCCTTCCCGGACAGGCACCGGAATGTGGTGACTAGGGGCTTTTCACAGTAACTTCATTGAAGCCTACTCTTGACAATAAGCGATTTTCATTTCATTTTTTTAGTTCATAAGTTTGATAAGGTTCCCCATGGTAGGCTAACGCAGACAAAAAGGAAAAATGGGATTCAGGGTGATTTAGCAGTTTGAATCAGAAATTGGCTAGCTGGAAGAAGACAAAGGGCGGGGGTTGATGGGAAATGTTCAGCCTGGAGTTCAGTTTCTAGTGGTGTACCACAAAGATCTGCTTTGGGGCCACTGCTGTTTGTCATTTTTATAAATGATCTGAAGGAGCGCGTAGAAGGATGTGTGAGTAAATTTTCAGATGACACTAAAGTCGGTGGAGTTGTGGACAGTGCGGAAGGATGTTGCAAGTTACAGAGGGACATAGCTAATCTGAGAGGTGGCAAATGGAGATAAATGCAGAACAGTGTGAGGTGATTCGTTTTGGAAGGAATAACAGGAAGACAGAGTACTGGGCTAATGGTAAGATTCTTGACAGTGTGGATGAGCAGAGAGATCTCGGTGTCCATGGACATAGATTCCTGAAAGTTGCCACCCAGTTTGATAGGGTTATTAAGAAGGCTCACAGTGTGTAAACACAGGTTTACAGTAAAGTAGCTGAATCATTTGTCCAGAGGAAGAAGGAGGCTTATGTAAAGATGAGACATGAATGTTCATTTAGGGCGCTCGAGAGTTACAAGATAGCTAGGAAGGACCTAAAGAGAGAGCTGAGAAGAGCTAGGAGGGGACATGAGAAGTCTTTGGCAGGTAGGATCAAGGATAACCCTAACGCTTTCTATAGGTATGTCAGGATAAAAAGAGTGACTCTGGTAAGTGTAGGGCCAGCCAAGGACAGTAGTGGGAAGTTGTACGTGGAGTCCGAGGAGATAGGAGAGGTGATAAATGAATATTTTTCATCAGTATTCACACAGGAAAAAGACAATGTTGTCGAGGAGAATACTGAGATACAGGCTACTAGACTAGAAGGGCTTGAGGTACATAAGGAGGAGGTGTCAGCAATTCTGGAAAGTGTGAAAATAGATAAGTCCCCTGGGCTGGATGGGCTTTATCCTAGGATTCTCTGGGAAGTGAGGGAAGAGATTGCTGAGCCTTTGACTGGAGGATAGCAAATGTTGTCCCCTTGTTCAAGAAGTGGAATATTGACAACCCCGGTAACTATAGACCAGTGAGCTTTACTTCTGTTGTGGGCAAAGTCTTGGAAAGGTTCACAAGAGATATGATTTATCATAATATGGAAAGGAATAATTTAATTAGCGACAGTCATCACGGTTTTGTGAAGGGTAGGTCGTGCTTCACAAACCTTATTGAGTTCTTTGAGAAGGCGACCAAACAGGAGGACCAGGGTAAAGCAGTTGATGTGGTCTATGGTTTAGCTCACTGGGCTAAATCGCTGGCTTTTAAAGCAGATCAAGCAAGCCAGCAGCACGGTTTGATTCCATACCAGCTTCCCCGGACAGGCGCCGGAATGAAGGACTTGAGACTGTTTTCGTTCGAGAGAACAATGTTAAGAGGTGACTTAATTGAGGCATACAAGATGATCAGAGGATTAGATAGGGTGTACAGTGAGAGCCTTTTTGCTCGGATGGCGATGGCTAGCATGAGGGGACATAGCTTTAAATTGAGGCGAGATAGATATAGGACAGATGTCAGAGATAGGTTCTTTACTCGGAGAGTAGTAAGGGCGTGGAATACCCGACCTGCAACAGTAGTCGACTCGCCAATATTAAGGGCATTTAAATGGTCATTGGATAAACATATGGATGATAAGGGAATACTGTAGATGGGCTTTAGAGTGGTTTCACAGGTCGGTGCAACATGGAGGGCCGAAGGGCCTGTACTGCGCTGTAATGTTCTATGTTCTGAAGTACTTCGGGACATTTTACTGCATTAAAGGCACTATTATAAATGCAAGTTGTTGGCCGATCAATGCCAGAATCTCCAATCTTAGCTCAGATGGCCTCCCTTCCCTCATTATTACTACTCTGTCAGATTATTTTACCTTTCAGCTACATGTGTACATTTAAGGTCTCATTCTTCTCACACAGCGGGTGGCCCAGCACCATCAAACCTACGCTTCTCGGACATCATGGGGAACAGTTTGCGGATGCACTGGGATCATGGATCGGAGGATGTGGACCAGTACAGACTCAGCTGGGTTCCATCTGGGGGAGGGGAGAAAAAAGAGGTGATGAAATCCATACTTTCTGCTTCTGTGTAGCTCCAGCTGATTTTTAAATTTCCCTTGCAACATGCGAGTGTGAAGCAAAACCGCTGTCAGACAGATCTGTATATGTATGAAAATGTTCCTCCTTTCCAGCAACGATGTTTCATTGCATCATTGTAATACTTTCCACATTTGCTAATGAGTTGCATTCTCTGTTGGTCGTGGGGGCATGATCACATTGAAAACAGCAGGTATTTTCCATTCCCAACAGGGACAGGGAAAGTCACGGGCAGGACTGGAAAATTTGGAGATCGGCCAAAACTCAATTGGGTGGGATGAGCTCTTGAAACCATAACCTGCAAAAGCATAAGCACATTCTTTCTGAATGGCATTACTGTACTAGAAGGTGATCAGAAAACTTCTTTCTGCACGGACCATATGCTCTTTAGTATTGAGATGTTGGGCTCAGTTCCCACTCCAAGAACAGCATTTGCTGAACAAAACAGTCCAAATTAGTTTATTCCTTCAATTTAATTTTCTGCAGTAATACTCCACATGACCATGAGGGAATGCCACTGGGAAAGGTGGCTGCAGCCAAGGGTTGGTAAAGGATTTTAAGGTCCTTGTGGCCCCCTGAGTGATATCAAATTCAAACATCCCCATTTAATTAAGGGAATCAGTTTGCAGAAAACAAATTGGTTTCATGCACTGAACGTATCTTGACCTTCGCTTTATGCCTATTCTTCCAGATGATTATAAATGGCAAAAAAACAAGCCAGGTTTTAGATAACCTGGATCCTGACACCTTGTATGATGTTACCCTTACTGCCATCTACCCAAACAAGAAGGAAAGTGATGACGTCTCAGTCTCCCAGCATACATGTAAGTCTTCAGTATATAAAAATCTCAATTAGTCTTTTCCACCCCCTTACCAATTATCTTCAAATTCTGAAAAGAGGACAAAGTGACATGGGAAGCACATGCTGCATATTGTGATATGCAGCAGATCACAATGTCCTTCAGAATGGGGTGTGGGATTAGTATGTTCCCCTGGATTCTCTGCTTCTGCTGTAGCAAAGTGTATCTATTGGCTTCATTGGCTAGCCTGCTTGTGTCCAATATTCCTGGGCCATACTGCACCTTCAGCCAGATAAAACTATAAAACCATAGAATTCCGACAGTGTACAAGGAGGCCATTTGGCCCAGCGTGTCTGCACCGACCCTCTGATAGAGCAACCAAACTAGACCCACTCCCCTGCCCAATCCCTGAAACCCCCCCTAACCGGCACATCTGGGGCAGCACGGTAGCATGGTGGTTAGCATAAATGCTTCACAGCTCTAAGGTCCCAGGTTCGGTTCCCGGCTGGGTCACTGTCTGTGCGGAGTCTGCACGTCCTCCCATGTGTGCGTGGGTTTCCTCCGGGTGCTCCGGTTTCCTCCCACAGTCCAAAGATGTGCGGGTTAGTTGGATTGGCCATGCTAAATTCCCCGTAGTGTCCTAAAAAGTAAGGGTGGGGGTGGGGGGGGGGGGGGGGGGGGCGTTGTTGGGTTACGGGTATAGGGTGGATACGTGGGTTTGAGTAGGGTGATCATTGCTCGACACAACATCGAGGGCCGAAGGGCCTGTTCTGTGCTGTACTGTTCTATGTTCTATGTTCTATCTGGGACTATTTAGCATGACCTATCCACCTAATGTGCACATCTTTGGATTGTGGGAGGAAATCAGAGGACCCAGAGGAAACCTGCAAAGACACAGAGGAAAGTACAAGCGCCACACAGACAATCTACCGAGGCAGGAATTGAACCCAGTTCTCTGGCGCTGTGAGGCAGCAGTGATAACCCAATCCCTGATTAATTTATGCCTCCCTCAACTTGCCTGCTCTTTTATTTATGGACCCGCTTCCCCAACCCCTTATCTATTCCTCATAGAAAAATGATTGGCCTCACCCCATTTCCCCACTCCCTGGGCATAACTTGTCTATACAAAGGAAAATAACAATCATATTTGTATTTATCTAACATAGTTTAACAGTCTGAAGTAACTTTACTGGATGACATCAGCAGATTGCTAATCATTTCAGTTGAACTTCAAACAATATTGCCCCATCCCGTTTTGCTGAAGGTGAAAGTGGCGGCATGTGGCACAGTGGCTAGCACTGGGACTGCGGCACTGAGAAGACAGAGGGTGGTGATGGATGGAAAATTTTCAGACTGGAGACCAGTTACCAGCGGTGTACCACAGGGATCAGTGCTGGGTCCTCTGCTATTTGTGATTTTTATCAATGACTTGGAGGAGAGGGTTGAAGGGTGGGTCAGTAAATTTGCTGATGACACCAAGATTGGTGGAGTCATGGATGCAGGGCTGTTGTAGGCTGCAAAGAGACATTGATAGGATGCAGAGCTGGACTGAAAAATGGCAGATGGAGTTTAACCCTGATAAGTGCGAGGTGATACATTTTGGTAGAATAAACTTGAATGCGGATTACAGGGTCAATGGCAGGGTTCTGAGGAATGTGGAGGAACAGAGATATCTTGGGGTTCATGTCCACAGATCTCTGAAGGTTGCCACTCAAGTGGATAGAGACGTGAAGAAGGCTTAGAACATAGAACAGTACAGCACAGAACAGGCCCTTCGGCCCTCAATGTTGTGCCGAGCCATGATCACCCTACTCAAACCCACGTATCCACCCTATACCCGTAACCCAACAACCCCCCCCCCCTAACCTTACTTTTATTAGGACACTACGGGCAATTTAGCATGGCCAATCCACCTAACCCGCACATCTTTGGACTTATAGTGTGTTAGCGTTTATTAACGGGGGCTTGGGTTTAAGAGCAGCGGGGTTAGGCTGCAACTACACATGACCCTGGTGAGACCACATTTGGAGTATTGTGTGCAGTTCTGGTCACCTCATTAAAGGAAGGATGTGGAAGCATTGGAAAAGGTGCAAAGGAGATTTATCAGGATGCTTCCTGTTTTGCAGGGTAGGTCTTATGAGGAAAGGCTGAGGGAGCTAGAGCTTTTCTCTTTAGAGCGGAGGAGGATGAGAGGCAACTTAATAGAGGTTTATAAGATGATGAGGGGGAGAGATAGAGTGGACGTTCACAGAATGTTTCCTCCGCTGGATGTAGCTGTAACAAAGGGGGCATAACTATAAGATTCAGGGTGGGAGATATAAGAGGGATATCCGAGGTATGTTCTTTACTCAGAGAGGGGTTTGGGTGTGGAATGGACTGCCTGCTGTGATAGTGGAGTTCTGTGCTGTACTGTTCTATGTTCTATGAGGCGCCTCTGGGTCACTGTCCGTGTGGAGTTTGCACATTCACCCCATGTCTGCCTTGGAAATCGGCCCATCGGCCAGGGGAGAAACGCTGCTCGGCGTAAAAAAACAGCGAGCAGCGATTCGTGTCGGAGGGCGGCCGTGGGGGGCGGGAGAATAGCGGGAGGGCGTCGGACCAGCGTGGCCGTAAAAATTTGCGCCGCCAAGGGCAGCACGGTGGCCTAGTGGTTAGCACAACCGCCTCACGGCGCTGAGGTCCCAGGTTCGATCCCGGCTCTGGGTCACTGACCATGTGGAGTTTGCACATTCGCCCCGTATCTGCGTGGGTTTCACCCCCACAACCCAAAAATGTGCAGAGTAGGTGGATTGGCCACGCTAAATTGCCCCTTAATTGGAAAAAATAATTGGGTAATCTAAATTTTTTTTAAAAATTTGCGCCGCCCGCTATTCTGTGCTGTACTGTTCTATGTTCTATGTTCTATTCTCCGACGCGTCGTGAGTCCGGAGAATCGCGCCCATAGGGTGCAATTCTCCCATCGGGAGTCCCGATGCCGGAGTGAAGTCCGGAGTGTTTCACTCCGGCATCGGAGGCTGCTCCCTATTCTCCCGCCCCCCGGGGGGCTAGGAGCGGCGGCGCATCATTTACGCGTGCTGGGCCTTGGCGCCGCGTAAAAACAGCGCCGTGTAAATGACGCAGCCGCGCCACGTAAATAACGTCACTCGCACATGCACGATTGCCGACCTCCCCGCGGCCGCTCCGCAAGAAAATGTCGGATGGATCTTACGGAGCAGCGGAGAAAAGGTGGTCCTCCGTCAGAGAGGCCAGCCCGCCGATCGCGAGCCCGACCCCTTTTGCGGCCCCCCTCCCCCTCCCCACAGCCCCCCACCCCCCACTCCCAGCGTTCTCCCGCTGTTCCAGCCGGCAGCGACCTGGTGTGGATGCGCCGGCGGGAACCTGTTGTGTTGGGCAGGCCACTCGGCCCATCCGAGCCAGTGAATCGTCGCTCGCCCATTGCAAACGGCAAGCGGTGATTCTCCCAGCGGCCAGCCGTGAATCTCGCCGCGCTGGTTTGGGGGGGGTGGGAGAATCACGTGCGGGTGCCGGGGCGGCGTGGCGGGACTCGCTCTACTTTAAAGTAGGCTGTATAGATCGGAGGCCGGAGGGGATGAGGCGCTTTTTGGATGGGCTGACTTTCCTGAACGTGGACGGGGAGCTGGTAGAAGGGCCGAGAGCCCCGGTCGGGCTGGAGGAAATAGTGGAGGGCGTGAAGGTCATGCAGTCGGGGAAGGCCCCGGGACCAGACGGGTACCCAGGCGATATCTATAAAAGGTTCTCTGGGATATTGGGGCCAGTGCTGTTGAAAGTCTTTAACGAGGCCAAGGAAAGAGCAGTTCTAGGCCAGACAATGCCACAGGCCATGATTTCGCTCATTTTGAAAAGAGACAAGACCTGCAGCTGTGTGGTTCGTCTAGGCCGATATCCTTGTTAAATGTGAATGCCAAGCTCCTGGCCAAGGTTCTGGCCTCTAGGATTGAGGACTGTGTAACAGACATCACAGGAGAAGACCAGACAGGATTTGTTAATGTCATAATATACACCAGTATATCATGGTGCAGACATATACTGATGGACACACACAGGGACCAATCATCATGCACAAACACCGCAGCCATTCACCAGTTAGAATACACACACTATAAAGGCAGAGGGCACCACGGTTCCTGCTCATTCTGGGTGCTGCCTCTCAGTGGAACAAGAACTCATCAAGTCTAGCACAGACTTACACCACGTGCTGAGAGAGTCAACTGGTTCAGACAGGCTTAGGTCTCTAGTTTAAACTAGCATCATTTAAACCCGCAGTTCTCGTATGTCGATTAGTTAATAGTTAGTTAATAAAATAGAGTTGAACTTTCCTCAGTGTTGGTGGTATATGTTCATCTCACAAGTCTACTCTATCCAACACTTCATGGTACCAGTAGTTGAGTGATGTTAGTACTTCTGAGACCTACCTACCAGTGATCTGCCTTCCACCAGTCTCACGCCATCCTGCAGAATGGACTCCGTTCACCCACCGCCGCCCCTCCGCATTGCCGGGAATCTGGGCTCGAATTGGAAAATTTTTAAACAGCATTTCCAGCTGTACCTCGAGGCCACGGACCTGGAAGCTGCCTCGGACGCACGGAAGATTGCTCTCTTCCTCTCCACAGCCGGGGACCATGCTCTCCACATCTTCAACTCGCCCACCTTCGCTGAGGGGGAGGACAAATCGAAGTTCAAAACTGTCCTCTTAAAGTTAGACAGCCACTGCGAGGTTGAGGTAAACGAGAGCTTCGAGAGATACATGTTTCAACGGTGAATTCAGGGTAAGGACGAGTCTTTCCAGTCCTTTATCACCCACCTCCGCGTCCTTGCGCAGGCCTGCAACTATGGGTCCACCTCTGACTCCATGCTCCGTGATCAGATAGTTTTTGGTGTCCAATCTGAGCCCCTGCGCCAGCAGCTACTAAAAGTAAAGCAGCTCACCCTGTCCACGGCCATTGAGACCTGTGTTCTTCATGAACACGTCTCCACGCACTACTCCCGCATCCAGGCCACTGCAACGGCGCGGCAAGCTCCCTACGAAGCAGAACAGGTCCAAACGATTAAATTTTTCCAGGGTCTGGATCTGGACAATGGCAGCCATTTTGCGCGCTTTGTGCAGACTCCCGCGCTGACACGCAACGAACGTGGTGACGTCACGGACCGTTTTGTGCAGGAGTACACCTCGCTTGATCGCCCCACGCATGCGCAGTGGCGCAACGAACGTGCCGACGCACCGGCAAGCGGCAACTGTGGCTCCGCCCACTTAAAGCGGCAATGTCCCGCGAAGACCCGACGCTGCCTGCAGTGTGGCAAACTCGACCACTATGCTACTATGTGCAGGTCCTCCCTGCTTGCTGCTTTTAGAAGGTCCACCCAGCCCCATAGAGATATCAGATCCATTCAGCCTGCCATCAACGAACCTGCTCCAGATCTCGCTTCCCACTGTGCCTGCGATGACCCACAGGCTCCATTCCAACTTGGCATCATAACCACGAACAGGATGTCTCCCAAGCGTGGCACCAAACCCGTCTACATTCACAGCATCGACCCAGATTATGAGTGGTTTGCTACCCTTACAGTCAACCGGTCCCCTGTCAGGTTCCGCCTAGAAACTGGCGCCTCCGCCAATCTCATTGCGTCATCTGATCTTCGCAAACTCTGTGTCCAGCCTGCCGTCCTGCCATCTGCGTGTCAATTGCTTGACTACAATGGCAATGCCATCGCTGCCAGTGGATCCTGCCAACTTGAGGTGACACATCGTGCTCACACAGCTGTTCCCCCGTTTGAGATCGTTGCTGCCTCAAAAGCCTCCTTGCTTGGTGCGCAGGCATGCAAGCTGCTCCATTTAGTGCAGAGGGTTTACTCTCTCTCTCCAAGCGATATGTCTGCATCTTCTGACACAGACTTCAGGGCACAACTCGACTCCATCATCCAGCAATACCATGATGTCTTCGAGGGTATGGGCACACTCCCGTATACATACAAGATTTTACTCAAGCCCATCGCCATGCCTGTGGTTCACGCACCTTGCTGAGTCCCAGCGCCCCTTAAGGATCCCCTCAAGCAACAACTCCAAGACCTCCAGGAACAAGGTTTTTTTTCCAGAGTCACGGAACCGACCAATTGGGTAAGCTTCATGGTCTGCGTCAAGAAACCGTCCGGCGAGCTGAGGATCTGTATAGATCCTAAAGATCTTAATCAGAACACCATGTGGGAGCACTACCCGATTCTGAAACATGAGGAACTCACGTCTGAGATGGCCCACGCCAAACTCTTCTCAAAACTCGACACCTCAAAGGGTTTCTGGCAAATCCAGCTGGATGAGTCGAGCAGAAAGCTGTGTACATTCAGCACACCCTTTGGCAGATACTGCTACAACTGAATGCCATTCGGCATCATCTCCGTGTCCAAAGTTTTCCATCGAATAATGGAGCAGATGATGGAGGGAATCGACAGCATCCGGGTATACATCGACGACATTATAATCTGGTCAACCACCCCGCAGGAACACATCAGCCGCCTCAAGCATGTCTTCAGGTGCATTCACAAACATGGCCTCCACTTCAATAGGGCCAATGCTCCTTCGGCCAGTTGAACATTACGTTCCTGGCGGATGACATCTCCCACCGAGGGGTGCGTCCAGACGAGGACAAGATTGCAGCAATCACGTCCATGAAAACGCCCGAGGACAAGAAGGCGGTCCTCCGGTTCCTGGGCATGGTAAATTTCCTCGGGAAGTTCATCCCGAATCGCAAAACTACGGACTTCCAGTGGCTCCCTGCCCACAAGCTCGAGTGGAGGGAACTGAAGGCCAAGCTTTCCACGGCCCCAGTGCTGGCCTTTTTCGATCCGAACAAAGAGACTAAAATCTCTACTGATGCTAGTCAGTCTGGGATTGGAGCCGTGCTCCTGCAACGAGATGAGGCCTCGTCATGAGCCCCCATTGCGTATGCGTCACGGGCAATGACCCCCACAGAACAGCGCTACGCGCTAATTGAAAAAGAGTGTCTCGGCCTTCTCACTGGAGTCGTGAAGTTCCACGACTACGTATATGAAACTGACCATCGTCTGCTTGTCAATATTATCAAAAAGGACTTGAATGACATGACGCCTCGCCTCCAACGCATCCGACTCAAGCTGCAGGAGTATGACTTCCAACTTGTTCATACCCCTGGAACAGACCTTGTCATTGCTGATGCCCTCTCCAGGTCGGTCACCACTACGTGTGATCACGAAGGGTTCGTCTGCCAA
Source organism: Scyliorhinus canicula (assembly GCF_902713615.1). Classification (NCBI taxonomy): domain Eukaryota; kingdom Metazoa; phylum Chordata; class Chondrichthyes; order Carcharhiniformes; family Scyliorhinidae; genus Scyliorhinus; species Scyliorhinus canicula. The sequence continues at coordinate 6,816,380 of NC_052148.1, read as the reverse complement.
ATCGATGCTCACGTTCAACTCGCAGCCTCCCACTTGCCAGCATCGGATATACGCCTGGTGCAAATTCGCCACGAAACAGCGGCTGACCCCCTTCTGCAACGTGTGATGTGTTTAATGTCAGACGGATGGCTCAAGGGCCAATGCCCATGATTTTACAATGTCCGTGACGACCTGGCAGTTGTTGACGGGGTGCTCGTGAAGTTGGATCGCATCGTCATACCACACAGCAAGCGCCAGCTGGTCCTGGAGCAACTGCATGAAGGTCATCTCGGAGTAGAAAAATGTTGCCGCAGGGCCAGAGAAGTTGTCTACTGGCCAGGCATTAACAATGACATCGCCAATGCAGTGCTCAACTGCCCCACCTGCCAGGGTTTTCAGCCCGCCCAACCAAGGGAGGCCCTGATGCTCCATGAGCTAGTCACATAGCCCTGGACCAAAGTGGGCATCGACCTGTTCCACGCATTGGGCAGGGACTACGTCCTAATCATTGACTACTTCTCCAATTACCCGGAGGTCATCAGATTGCACACCTTCGGCTGTTATTCGAGCATGCAAGGAAACGTTCGCCCGGCATGGCATTCCGCTCATGGTAATGTTGGACAATGGCCCCTGTTTCACGAGCCAGGAAAGGGCCAGCTTCGCCCGACACTACAACTTCACACACATCATGTCCAGTGCCCTGTACCCTCAGTCCAATGGCAAGGCGGAAAAGGGGGTTCATATAGTCAAAAGGCTGCTCTGCAAGGCCGCCAATGCCGGCTCTGACTTCCATCTTGCCCTGTTAGCCTATCGCTCTGCCCCGCTCTCCACTGGGCTGTCGCCTGCACAGTTACAGATGAACCGCACCCTGAGGACTGGGTGCCGTCGATTCTCACCCCCAACCTCGATCATGTCCCCGTGCTCAACCGCATGCACATGTCTCAGCTGAAACAGAAAGCTACACACGACTCACGTGTTGATCTCCCCGACATCCAGCCACACGACACGGTTCGCATCCACCTTCCGGATGGTGGCTGGTCTGCGCCTGTTGTTCTTAGGCAGGTGGCCCCCCCGCTCCTTCCTGATCTGGTTACCGGCCGGATCCATTCGGCGCCGCCATCGGAGTGCCCTTCGCCTTGTTCCAGAGTCGTCACAGAATCCTCCGACCAGCTCCTCTGCTGACCCCGCTATGGACTGTGCAGAGCTTCCGGTCACTCTGCCTCCCCCTGACTGTGCTGCAGCCCACCCAGCTCCTGACGTGCCAGCTATTGACCCACCCTTGAGGCGGTCAACCAGAGTTTGTCGCCCACCTCAGAGACTGAACTTATGAACTCTGCAAATAAGTGGACTTTATGAGATTTTTGTTTACCTTCCTTGTTAAATTTGTTCTCCAGTGGTTTGTAAATAGCATCGTTTTTTTGTTCAAGTTCCTGCTTATTAATCATCTGCACCAGACACCCTCCTTTGTACATAGCCTTGTTTCCTGTGTATAGATTTGTACAAATGTCTTCGCACCTCACACTTAGTTAGGTACATTCTTCACACACCCACACTATTTATTATCACATATTCACATCAACATTTTTTTTAAAGGGGGAGGATGTCATAATATACACCAGTATATCATGGTGCAGACACATACTGATGGACATACACCAGAACCAATCATCATGCACAAACATCGCAGCCAATCAACAGTTAGAATACACACACTATAAAGGCAGAGGGCACCATGGTTGCCGCTCATTCTGGGTGCTGCCTCTCAGTGGAACAAGAACTCATCAAATCTCGCACAGACTCACACCACGTGCTGAGAGAGTCAACTGGTTCAGACAGGCTTCGGTCTCTGGTTTAAAGTAGCATCATTTAAACCCGCAGTTCTCGTATGTCGATTAGTTAGTAGTTAGTTAATAAAATAGAGTTGAACCTTCCTCAGTGTTTGTGGTATATGTTCATCTCGCAAGTCTACACCATCCAACACTTCAGTTAAGGGCAGGCAGCTGGGGGCCAATTGCTGCTCAGTGTGATTATGTGATTATGATGGAAGGCAGGGAAGCTGGTTGCGATGGATGCGAAAAAAGCGTTTGACCGGGTCGAGTGGGATTACTTATGGGAGGTGCTGGAGCGGTTCGGGTTTGGGAGGGGCTTTGGTGACTGGGTTAGGCTGCTGTACCGGGCGCCCGTAGCTAGTGTATGGACAAATAGGACGACGTCGGAATATTTCAGATTACGCCGGGGAACGAGACAGGGATGTGCCCTCTGCCCACTGCTGTTTGCACTGGCGATAGAGCTGCTGGCGATTGCTCTGAGGGCCTCAAGGGACTGGTCCGGGGGTGGGGGGAGATGGTGGGACACAGAATCTCGTTGTATGTGGATTAATCGTTGCTGTATGTCTCTGACCCAATGGAGGGGATGGGGTAAATTATGGGAATCCTGGGGGAATTTGGCCTGTTTTTGGGTTACAAGCTCAAAATGGGGAAGAGCGAGCTGTTTGTGGTTCAGGCAAGAGGTCAGAAGAGGTGATGGGGCAACTACCATTCAGAGTGGTGGAGAACAGTTTTAGATATTTGGGTATTCAGGATTGGGATAGGCTACACAAATTGAACCTGGCCCGGTTGGTGAACCAGATAAGGAAAACTTCCGGAGATGGGACACACTCCTGCTGTCTCTGGCGGGTAGGGGGCAGTCATTAAAAATGACGGTCCTCCCGAGGTTTCTCTTCATTTTCCAATGCCTCCCCATCTTCATCCCACGTTCTCTTTTTCAAACGGATTAATAAGATTACTGTGGGCTTTGCGTGGGAGGGGCAAGCCCCCACAGTGATGAGGGAATGCTGGAATCGAACCGGGGAGACAGTGGACTGGTGCTGCTGAATTTCAGTCATTACTACTGGGCGGCCAACATAGCCATGGTGAGGCGGTGGCCGGCGTGGGTGCGCAGGGAGGCGGCCTCGTGTAAGGGCACAAGTTTAGGGGCACTGGTGACGGCGCCCCTGCCGTTCCTGCTGGCGCATTACGCCACCAGTCCAGTGGTGGGGGCGACCATGAGAATCTGGGGGCAGTCGAGGAGACGTGGGGGCAGAGGGGGCATCGGAGTGGTCCCCAATCTGTGATAACCATAGGTTTGCCAGGGAGGATGGATGGGGGCTTCCGTATTTGGCGGAGAGCGGGAATAGAGAGGATGGGGGACTTGTTCAGAGAAAGAAGCTTCCCGAGTATGAGGGTGCTGGAGGAGAAGTTTGCATTGGCTGGAGGGAATGATCTCCGTTATTTACAGGTTCGGGACTTTTTGCAGAGGCCGGTGCCAACCTTCCCACTCCTGCCATTAAGGGGGATTCAGGATAGGGTGGTTTCTAGAGGATGGATAGGGGATGGTCCCGGATGTATTTAAACAGCTTAGGGGGTCGGAGGAGACGCAGACCGAAGGGCTGAAGCTGAAGTGGGAGGAAGAGCTGCGGGGAGAGATGGAGGAGGGTCTGTGGACAGCGCGAGGAAGGGTCAATGCCACTGCAACATGTGCCAGGGTCAGCCTGATCCAGTTTACGGTTGTTCACCGGGCTCATATGACGGTGGCCCGGATGAGCAGACTATCTGGGGTGGAGGATAGGTGTGCGAAGTGTGCGGGGAGGGGGGTGGCCAGCAAACCATGTCCATGTTTCAGGCATGTCCAAAACTGAGGGGATTTTGGCAGGGATTTGCCGACACCATGTCCACGGTATTAAATACGAGGGTGGCAATGAGTCCGGAGGTGGCGATTTTTGAGGTACCGCAGGATCCGGGAATCCAGGAGGAGAAAGAGGTGGATGTTCTGGCCTTTGCTTCCCTGGTAGCCCGGAGGTGTATATTGCTGGCATTGAGGGACTCAAAGCGCCTGAAATCAGAGACCTGGCTTTCAGACATGGCTGGCTTTCTCTGTCTGGAAAAAATTAAGTTTGTCATGAGAGGGTCTGTGTCAGGGTTCGCCCGGAGGTGGCAAACGTTTGTCGACTTGCTTGCAGAGAATTAAATGTCAGAAGGGGGGGTGGGGTTGGGGGGGGGGATAGGTTAGTGTAGCGCAGGGGGGTAAGTTAGGTTAGTGTAGTGTAAGGGGATAAGTAATGGCAGGACCTGCGGGAGAGAGTGGCGGAATTTGCACCATGTAGACATTTTTCTTTCTTGTTATTTATATTGTGGATTTTGTTCCTGTTAAACTGCCAAAGAAAATACCTCAATAAAACGTTTATTAAAAAAAAAGATAAAGACTGGCACGGACTGTTACTCACAGAAACAGATTGACACTGACAGACTGACACTAACAATCCGCTGTCGAGTGCCCCAGCAGCCCATAATTCACCCATCCCCACCATCACAGCTTCTGAAGACAGATCGGCCTTCCTGAAAGTGAACCTGCGGAAGGCGACGGGCCCGAACGGGATCCCTGGTCGTGCACTCAGAGCCTGCGCGGACCAGCTGGCAGAGGTATTCATAGACATCTTTAGCCTGTCCCTACTCCACTCCGAAGTCCCCACCTGCTTCAAGAAGACCACCATCATACTGGTGCCAAAGAAGAACCAGGCAACCTGTCTCAATGATTATCACCCGGAGGCCCTGACGTCAGTTGTAATGAAGTGCTTTGAGAGGCTGATCATGAAGCGCATCATCTCCATAGTCCTGGAATGCCTTGACCCACTTCAATTCGCATACCGTCGCAACCGGTCCACATCAGATGCCATTTCCCTGGTCCTGTACTCATCCATGGAGCATCTCGAAAACAAGCACTCCAACATCAGACTCCTATTTATTGACTACAGCTCCGCCTTCAACACCATAATCCCAGCCAAGCTCATATCAAAGCTCCAAAACCTAGGACTTGGCTCTCCACTCCGCAACTAGATCCTCGATTTTCTTTTTTTAAAAATTTAGATTACCCAATTATTTTTTCAAATTAAGGGGCAATTTAGCGTGGCCAATCCACCTACTCTGCGCATTTTTGGGTTGTGGGGGCGAAACCCACGCAGACACGGGGAGAATGTGCAAACTCCACACGGACAGTGACGCAGAGCCGGGATCGAACCTGGGACCTCAGCGCCGTGAGGCGGTTGTGCTAACCACTAGGCCACCGTGCTGCCCAGATCCTCGATTTTTTGACCAACAAACCACAATCAGTAAGAATGAACACCAACACCTCCTCCACAATCATCCTCAATACCGGTGCCCCGCAAGGCTGCGTACTTAGCCCCCTACTCTACTCCCTGTACACACACGACTGCGTGGCAAAACTTGGTTCCAACTCCATCTACAAGTTTGCAGACGATACGTCCATAGTGGGCCGGATCTCGAATAATGACGAGTCAGAATACAGAGAATACACTGACAGATATAGACTGACACTGACCATTACTGATAGATAGAGACAGACACTGACCGTTACTGACAGGTATAGATTGACACGGACTGTTACGGACAGATATAGACTGACACTGACCGTTCGTGATAGATATAGACTGACTCTAACCATTGTTATGGGAACGGCATTTTCTGAACCCCAAAATATATCATGGAGTTCAACCAACCTCTCCCTTTAATGTATTGTTGCTTTTGAAGCACACGGCTTGGTCTCCAGGTGTGGTATTACAATTATGGACATGTGGGTTTTTAAACACAAAACAATGTTTATTCCATGAATTCAACTGAACCATTTTAATTAAACATTTGATCCCTTAACACCCCTTACTTCAAAGATAACCCCGAAAATAATACAACACTAAATAATCCCTCAAAATGTTCCTTCAAACCTCCAAAAGACTTAACACCATTAAACAGAAAATCAGGTTAAAGACATTAATATTATGAGTTTAAATCACCCAAATGATTCAGAGATAGTCTTTTCTGGCAGAGATTGCCGCAGATCCAGCTTACTGCAAACACAGACACACCCAAGCTCTTTTTCTTCATGCAGCTCTCAGAAAACCAGCCAGGCACTTTTTAGCTGCTCTCTCAAACTGAAACTAAAACAGAAGTAAGTTCATCTCAGCTCCCCCCCACCCTCTGACATCACTTCAGTAATATGACTGCTCAATTTCTTAAAGGTACATTGTATAAACATCCATTTCTTAAAGGTACTCTCACATGACACCTCCCCCCAAGAAAAAAACATAAAGCATCAACTTCAAGATGGTTTCATTTTTCACTTTTGCACCATCCACTAAGAAATGTACACAGTAAATATACTTTTTAATTTCACAAAAAAAACACAGGCAAACAGGCATAATAATAAAGTCCATCTTTTGCATTCTTCTTCCTCCAACCAAAATCCTTCCATTCATCACATTCGTGACAAAGCATCAGCGATCACATTTTCTCGTCCTGTCACATGTACTGTTTTTAAATGAAATAAGAACATAAGAACTAGGAGCAGGAGTAGGCCATCTGGCCCCTCGAGCCTGCTCCGCCATTCAATTAGATCATGGCTGATCTTTTGTGGACTCAGCTCCACTTTCGGCCCGAACACCATAACCCTTAATCCCTTTATTCTTCAAAAAACTATCTATCTTTACCTTAAAAACATGTAATGAAGGAGCCTCAACTGCTTCACTGGGCAAGGAATTCCATAGATTCACAACCCTTTGGGTGAAGAAGTTCCTCCTAAACTCAGTCCTAAATCTACTTCCCCTTATTTTGAGGCTATGCCCCCTAGTTCTGCTTTCACCTGCCAGTGGAAACAACCTGCCCGCATCTATCCTATCTATTCACTTCATAATTTTAAATGTTTCTATAAGATCCCCCCTCATGCTTCTAAATTCCAACGAGTACAGTCCCAGTCTACTCAACCTCTCCTCATAATCCAACCCCTTCAGCTCTGGGATTGACCTAGTGAATCTCCTCTGCACACCCTCCAGCGCCTGTACGTCCTTTCTCAAGTAAGGAGACCAAAACTGAACACAATACTCCAGGTGTGGCCGCACTAACACCTTATACAATTGCAACATAACCTCCCTAGTCTTAAACTCCATCCCTCTAGCAATGAAGGACAAAATTCCATTTGCCTTCTTAATCACCTGTTGCACTTGTAAACCAACCTTCTGTGACTCATGCACTAGCACACCCAAGTCTCTCTGAACAGCGGCATGCGTTAATATTTTATCGTTTAAATAATAATCCCGTTTGCTGTTATTCCTACCAAAATGGATAACCTCACATTTGTCAACATTGTATTCCATCTGCCAGACCCGAGCCTATTCACTTAACCTATCCAAATCCCTCTGCAGACTTCCAGTATCCTCTGCACTTTTCGCTTTACCACTCATCTTAGTGTCATCTGCAAACTTGGACACATTGCCCTTCGTCCCCAACTCCAAATCATCAATGTAAATTGTGAACAATTGTGGGCCCAACACGGATCCCTGAGGGACACCACTAGCTACTGATTGCCAACCAGAGAAACACCCATTTATCCCAACTCTTTGCTTTCTATTAATTAACCAATCCTCTATCCATGCTACTACTTTACCCTTAATGCCATGCATCTTTATCTTATGCAGCAACCTTTTGTGTGGCACCTTGTCAAAGGCTTTCTGGAAATCCAGATACACCACATCCATCGGCTCCCCGTTATCTACTGCACTGGTAATGTCCTCAAAAAATTCCACTAAATTAGTTAGGCATGACCTGCCCTTTATGAACCCATGCTGCGTCTGCCCAATGGGACAATTTCTATCCAGATGCCTCGCTATTTCTTCCATGATGATAGATTCAAGCATCTTCCCTACTACCGAAGTTTAGGTCACTGGCCTATAATTTCCTGCTTTCTGCCCACCTCCTTTTTTAAACAGTGGTGTCACGTTTGCTAATTTCCAATCCCCCGGGACCACCCCAGAGTCTAGTGAATTTCGGTAAATTATCATTAGTGATCTGCAATTTCCCTAGCTATCTCTTTTAGCATTCCATCAGGGCCAGGAGACTTGTCTACCTTTAGCCCCATTAGCTTGCCCATCACTCCCTCCTTAGTGATAACAATCCTCTCAAGGTCCTCACCTGTCATAGCCTCATTTCTATCAGTCGCTGGCATGTTATTTGTGTCTTCCACTGTGAAGAGCGACCCAAAAAACCTGTTCAGTTCCTCAGCCATTTCCTCATTTCCCATTATTAAAACTCCCTTCTCATCCTCTAGAGGACCAATATTTACCTTAGCCACTCTTTTTTGTCTTATATATTTGTAAAAACTTTTACTGTCTGTTTTTATATTCTGAGCAACTTTACTCTCATACTCTATCTTACTCTTCTTTATAGCTTTTTTAGTAGCTTTCTGTTGCCCCCTAAAGATTTCCCAGTCCTCTAATCTCCCAGCAATCTTTGCCACTTTATATGCTTTTTCCTTCAATTTGATACTCTCCCTTATTTCCTTAGATATCCACGGTCGTTTTTCCCTCTTTCTTCATCCTTCCTTTTTGTTGGTATAAACCTTTGCTGAGCACTGTGAAAAATCGCTTGGAAGGTTCTCCACTGTTCCTCAACTGTTCCACCATAAAGTCTTTGCTCCTAGTCTACCTTAGCTAGT